>NC_056743.1:1348206663-1348219163 GCF_019279795.1 Protopterus annectens | reverse complement strand
GGGTTGCAAACTGGCTCAAGGACAGAACCCACATGGTTAGAATTGCTGGAGCCATGTCAGACTCCAAACCAGTTACAAGTGGCATCCCACAAGGCTCAGTCTTGAGACCTCTCTTGTTCGGTATATATTTCTCAGAGGTACAGGCCAACATGGAAGGACTGTGGCTGACCAAGTTCAGAGATGACTGCAAACTGGGCGCCATAATAGACTCTCCAGCCGACACAAGCATCCTCCAAAAGGGCCTCATAGAAACAGACAACTGGTGCCAGAGCCATGGCCTCAAGCTAAACGCCAAAAAGTGTATAGTCATCCCCTTTGGCAAAAACAAAGTGCCCACAAATTACCACATAGGTGGTAATCCATTAAGTACAGAAGAAGTAATTAGGGACCTGGGGACCCAAGTTGATAGCAATCTCTCATTTGACAACCACGTGGCCAAAGTGGTTAGAAAAACATTTTATATAGCCCACCTAATCATGAAGGGATTCACATTTAGATCGGGGAGGTCATCGTGCCTCTTTACTCATCCCTCATCAGGCCCATAATTGAGTACAATGCCCCTTTTGGGATGTACCTTACCAGACACCTGCAGCAACTGGAAAGACCCCAAAAGTACCTCACCAAGAGGATCAAGGGGCTCAAACAGATACCGTATGCTGCCCGGTTAAAGAAACTCCAGCTCTACTCAGTGGCGATCTGTGCCTGACGTATAAAGCCATGTCCAACCCGGAATTAATAGACATGCTGCACCTCAGAAAGTCCAAATCCCATCGAGCTACGCGCTAGAGGGACTTCAGCACTGAAATAAATAGGACATACTGGAGGGACATATTCATAACCCAGAGGCTCCCTTCACTCTGGAATAAAATCCCAGTCCAGGTTAGGCAGAGTCCCTCATTGACTCTCTTCAAGAGGAATCTTGAGTGGATGGGAGATCGTAGGTTTACCCCGGGTATCACTTCTGTGTCACTGTTAAACAGAGGCACAGTATACTAACCTCGAAAAAGGGCATAGCAAAATTAATTTAAAATGGGTGGCGAAAGCCATACACACTCTGGCTAGGCTTATAAATGCCCTAGGGCAGATAGCCTAGTATGAACATATGAACCTATGAACCTATACGTGTCTATGTGGAGAGACAGTCACAGAGTCCACCTCCTTTTCAGCAGGGATCTCCTACATTCCATATTTGCTAACTTATTTTTGTCACTTCAAACAGCACTCACCCTGCATGCCAACGATGTGTGCAGGGCCATAAGAAGGACATACTAGACATGCAAAATATGATATCATGCGTCTTCATAACCTGAACCATTGTACATTAAACAAAGTCATTCCAAAGTAATAACACCTTATAAAACAAGCCTCAGTTTGTCTGGTCAGATCAGCCTTACAGCCCCCATATCTTACTTTCACCTTTAAATTTACCCTCCTACCCTTTATGTACAAATAGTACCCCAGTTTACAGGTACTTCTTTCTCCTCTTTAGATTCCCTATTCCCTTCATCTCTCAGTTCTCCCAGACACCCACATTAAATACACATTTCCTTGGTCCTCCCCAACTACCCTCTCCAGAAATGCCCCTTGGTTTTGCAGCTGTCTCCTTCCCATGGTTACTCCCTCTGCATTCCCCTCAAACTTGTGCACATGCTTTTCCCTAATCGTACCCTTTCCTAGTCCATCCTAAACCTGCCTACTGCCTAACAGACATCTGCCTCCTGCTGCACAGTGTTTTACTTGTTCACTAACCTCTATGTACAAAAAATCCTTAACGTCTCTCTAGCTCCTCTGATACTATCCTCTCACTTTTTTACCACTTCTTTGTTAGAAAACCCTTTTAATTTTTCTGTTTATTCTCATTAAATAGGTAAAGGTTTTGCTCACAATCACCTTGCATAGTCCAGTCCCACCAAGGAATATATGATCTGTCTAACTTAGCCTGTCTTCACAGAGAAAGGCTTTCAATCCTAGAAGCCTCTCTCAATTAGGAGATTTTTAACAAGCACATAAATACTGTGTACAACATTTTTAATTTGCCTGCAATTTCACTTCACCTTCTTCTAAAGCATTTGAAGTAAAACACTATTCAAATATTTCTATAATATTTCTATAATACCCAGTTACCAAAAAGGTGGAATTATGAATTCACCCATGTGTACCCCATTAATAAAACACAGAAATAACAGCATAGTTATGCCTGCATATACACTTACTGGCCTTTTATTTTATTACATTAAATCGTGTTGCTTATGAAATGTGATGAGAGCTTCCAGTTTTAATACGTTGCTGTACACCGACCATCCTTTCCCATAAATCCTTGCTTTAGCACAACACTGAATATCAGCATTGTTTCATGCTTGGAGCTGATTTTTATTAGTGTAGCTTCAAGTACCAAGCAGCCTTTCTGACCTCAGTGTTACAGCTCGTCACATTTTAAACAGGAAGCTACAAGTCAAAAACTCCACAGAAACAGAGCCCTGTTAATACTGAGTGATGCTACTTGTGCAAGAATGAGGGCAGACCGTAAAAAATCACCCAGCGGGAAAACACCTGCCAGGAAACAAGAGCCACAGTCTCTGAAAATAACAGTAGCTCTCTTTTAAGGACAGATGCATATTCTCCATGCCATACCATTGCAAAGAATGCAGTTCTGCAGTCTGACATTATATGTGTGGTTAAGTTACATAGCAAGCATTACACAGACAATATAATGCATACCTGGTTGTAACTCTTTAGTAAAGACTTCTCCATTCCACAAACAATGTTTGTGCAAAGATACAGAAGCAAAAAAGAACACTTGAAAGCCTGCCACAAATGTTCCCATTTAAACATTCATTCATCAGATATTTTTAGAACACAGCTCTCAGCGTTTCTGCTCAGAAAATCTGGACAAAGCCAAAAGTAATGGAGAGGCAAAGGCCCAAAATCAGTGACACATTTTTAAAATCGCTCTGATTAGCAGACCAAGTTTTGCATCAACATACATTTCCTGAACAATAAAAAAGTGATGCAACTTTAATGACCATCATTATCAACTGGCTGTTATTTCATTGATTTACCAGAATATCAAAGGTTTTATGAGGAACAGGGCAAAAATGAAGCAAAATCATGGAGAGTTAGAGCCATGCTTTAGATCTCATACCAGTGACTGGCACACAGTAAAATGCTATCACTGCTTACAGTAGCAGTCCTGTCCCTACATAGACATAAAGCCTCTGTGAACATCTGTGCCCCTCTGCAATAATGTGCATGCTGTATACTTTATAAACAGACCTCACACATATGTGGCATCAGTTCAAAAAGTGGCATGCGCTTACCCAGAGCTAGAATAATCAAAGGGAAAGGATTCAGGCACAAAGCAGACAGCACAAAACCTGGACTGAACAATGAGGAAGAGTTTGGTAGGGGGTGATGTCCCACCAAGCTCTCACATCCCCCTCCTGCTAGAACTCAAAAACCCATCACCACTCTGGCACACATATTGTATTCCAGAAGAAGGTTTACAATTAGCCCTTAACTTCTCCATGTCACAAAATATTTACTTACCTCCCCTATGTTTCCTGTGTGACCTACCTGGAAATATCCTTGGTGACTGCACACCTATGCTGTCCCCAACAAACTACTCAAAGTTCACATATGTTTCACTTCCTGCCCAGCTTCTCTCCTTTGGTACACACAACTTCAGACTTACCATAGTGTCCTTTGGTGTTATTTTACTTGCTGTGCTTGATAGTTGTTGCTTCAGAAACTGCAGTCAGTATTGCTTTTTCAGTTTAGTACCCTGACCAGTACATACAAAAACTGTGAGAATATCATCAAAACATGTTAGTCCAGTCAATATATCCGCTGTATGTATGTTTGGTTTGTCTGAGCTTTAACTTCACTTCAGAGGCTCAAAGGTGCAGGATTTAACTATCAGGCAAAGGCATATCAGGACCCATACAACTAAAGCAATCCTAACAAATGCAGGAGTTATATTATCTGTGAGATACCATGGCAGGGCTAGCCACCTAGCTGTGTGAACCTTGGCTCTAGCTGATTGTCACTGCTGAAATGACACTCCATCCCCATGTACAGAAATGGGAAAAGGGGTTGTGGATGGATGGATAATATCTGTGAGTTGAACCACACTGTGGACAGTTTGCAGTACAAACAGCACATTTGCCATCCTCCTCCTTCAACTAGCCTGAACTGTAGAGTTTCATTCAGAAATGAGACACATAGCCGAGTCTTACCTGCTAAGGAAAAACTCAGCTTTAAGGGTCAAAGGAATCTGGGAGAATACATGCACCTAGATGAAGCTATGGACAAGTTTCATTTTGAGATACATGGTCCACCAGATCTACCAGTATATCAGATAGCCCCTAGTACTGGAGCTGTCCAGCCTCTCTCTTTATAGAGAGATGTGGACTGCAGGGCCATACTGACTGCCAATAGCCAGAGGGCCATACCAACACTAGGGACATTAGTTAAGGTATGCAGGTTTCTTATAAAAATTTCAAGGCAGATATCACAGTGGGGACTCAGATATGACACAGTCCCTTCTTCCCTTTTTGGCAAAAGTAGAACTCATGCATACAAAGTAGTACCTCAGATCCAGCCAAGAGTAGGACTGTGCTTATTTAATTTACTCTAATTTTACTAACCATTTCTGGTGACTTCTAAACTTTGTTAATCAGCTAAGTGAACCAGAGCCAGAGCCAGCACTAGGCAACTGCATAGGGCCAGTGTTGGTTGAGTGGGCTAGCTTAATTAAAAATAAATAAATAAAATACTCTCTCATGCAAGTAAAAAGAAAAAAGAAAATAAAACAAGCACCAGAGTTAGGACCTCATGGGAGAAATTCTGTAAACATGGCAAGCATTACGACCTCACAGTAGAATTTCTGTAAACAGCCCTTAAATCACAGCACTAGGACAATCTCCTAAACTCATTTTTATAAACAGGAGGTTTAAGCAGGTCATGGCAACATTCAGTCTAGCACCCTCTGCTTCTGTTCTTTTTTGTTTAGGCATTGCTGGGTACTACATCAAATCCTCTAAGAAGTGCATTGGTTGGGATTTGTTACGCAGGTTATTACAACAATGTCTTTGTTTTCCTCTACCAGACCCAGAGTTTCTTTTGAGGGAAGCTCCTATGACAGTAATGGTACAAAGTCTGCAAATATCAGACAGACCAGAGCGCACACCTTTTAGTCAGTCATACAACACTACAGTGGTGTGAAATATAGCAGGGGAAAACATGCTGCACCCCTAACTCTAGCTTGCTATGAGCACTCGGGAGTTAGATTTTTAGCATTCTTTACCCTCCAAGCACCTTACTTTCCATTAGTTCAAAACATAATGGAAGACATTCCGAATGGAACCAGGACAGATCCTCACGAAAATAATTGAAATTCATAAATTCCAACGCCCTGGATCAACTAACCCATAGTCCCACCAGGGGCTTCAATATCCCAGACCTGGTCATTACCATAGGTTCATAGGTAGGTACTAGGCTATTGGCCCTAGGGCCTATATAAGCTTAGCCAAAGGTACCCTGGCTTTCGCCCCCAAGAAAATTATTTTCCTGTGCCACTGTCGAGCAGAGCCACAGAAGTGATCCTCATGGTGAATTTCCTATCTCCCATCCAATCAAGATTTTTCTTGAACAGTGCTAATGAGGAGCTTTGTTTGATATAGATAGGTAGTTTGTTCCAGAGTATGGGAAGTCTCTGGGACAGGAATCTATCCCTCCAGCATGTTCTGTTTATTGTGGTGACTAGGTTTAGGTCCCTAGAGTGTGTAGCTCATAGGGATTGGGATTTCTTTAAGTGAAGCATGTCTAAAAGCTCTGGGTTTGACATAGCTTTGTGTGTTAGGCAGAGATCGCCTCTGAGTAGGCGATATGCAATGGAGTAAAGCTGCAATTCTTTGAGACGGTCTGCATAGGGCATCTCTTTGAGGCCGGTAATCCTCTTTGTGAGGTATTTCTGTGGCCTTTCCAGTTGTTGCAGATGTCTTGTGAGGTACATACCAAAAGGGGCATTGTACTCTATAATGGGTCTAATGAGTGATGAGTAGAGGGGAACAATGACCTTTTTTCCTGGATGAGAAACCTTTTGTGATGAGGTGTGCCACATAGAAGGATTTCCAGACTACTGTGGCGATGTGATTATCAAAGAAGAGACTACTGTCCACCTGTGTCCCAAGGTCTCTTATCACACTTTCCGTGTTAAGTAGACTACCACCTATGTGGTAGTTCATGGGTACTGAGTTTTTACCAAAAGGAATGACAATGCACTTTTTGGCATTGAGCTTGAGGCCATGGCTTTGACACCAGGCATCTGTCTCAGCAAGGCCCTTTTGTAGGATGTCCACATCTTTTGGAGTTTTGATTATGGCTCCTAGTTTGCAGTCATCTGCGAACTTCGTTAGCCAAAGACCTTCTGTGTTGGCCTGTACTTCAGAAAAGTAGATACCAAATAGGAGAGGACCCAGGACTGAACCCTGTGGTACTCCACTTGTCACTGGTCTGAAGCTGGATTTGGAGTCTGCTACTTTCACAGTGTGGGTTCTCTCAGTGAGCCAGTTGGCAACCCCATCTTGTGACATAGGGATTTATACCTAGTTTAGTGAGTTTATCTATAATTCCAGAGTGGGGGGTGGTGTCAAAAGCCTTGGCGAGATCTAGATAGGCTGTGTGAACTACCTTACCCTCATCTACAGCTTTGGTGACTGCTTCAAAGAAGTCTATCAGGTTTAGGAGACATGATCTGCCTTTTACAAACCCGAACTGGGTGTGGTCCTGAGTTTGGAGATTACCAATGTCATTGTTTATAAGTTCCATGATGATGTGCTCCATAGCCTTGCAGACCAGGCTCGTTAGGCTAATAGGGCGGTAGTTTCCAGGGTCTGTGGTGGCTCCCCCTTTGTGGATGGGAAATCGATGCTCCACAACTATGGTCACCTCCTCATTAGTCAGGTCTGACTATAAGCTAATCACCCTTAACATCCACATCCCACCCCCACCCCCCAGTAAGGAAACCTCCATAAAAACCTTCTCCAAAGCCAACTTCATGCTACTCAAGTCAGAAGTGACAAACTTCATAACACCCATGCAGATGGGAACTGAAAGTTTGACTGCCGAGTCCTACACTAAGGCACTGTACGAGCACATCCACTCATGCATGAATGCTCTCATCCAAAAAAAGGAAGCCAATCTGGTGGTCCCCTGCCATAAACAAACTTTACAACAAAAGGAAGAAACTGTTGCAGAAAAAAGAAAAATCCCAGGATGCAAAAAACTCCCTTACCAGCCTCAGTAAGAAACTGAGATCCCTCATAAAATCCTCCAAAGCTAGTTACGAAAATAAAATTGCCAAAGATTCCAAAGACAACCACAAGGCATTCTATAACTATGTCAAGAATCTAAATGGCAATGCTCAGATCTGCTCTGAGCTAAAACAGAATGGCATTAAATATACTGATCCCAAGCATATTGCCAATATCCTGGCAGATCGATTCAGTGCCAACTTCACCCCCCTCTCACCCCTTAAATGGCACATCTTAATACTGGAGAATTCTGGCAATAACGGCCACACAGGTAAAATACGCACTCTCCAGCACTAAGAATACAGCATCCATGGGACCAGATGACATCCCGGGCTGTGTACTACATGTACTACAATATGAACTGGCACCTCACCTAAGTGTCATGTTTAATCATAGCCTCAGCTCAGGTTTCGTGCCCACTGAGTGGTGCAGAGCTACAGTTATCCCACTCCACAAGGGGGGATCCACCTTGGATCCTGGAAACTACCGTCCCATCAGTCTGACAAGCCTCATCTACAAGGCCATGGAGCGTACTATCATGGAACTTATAAACAAAGACATTGGCAACCTTCAAACACTGGACCCCACCCAGTTTGGGTTCGTGAAGGGCCGATCTTGTCTCCTGAACCTGACTGACTTTTTCGAATCAGTCTCCAGAGCCATGGACAAGGGTAAGGTGGTCCACACAGCCTATCTAGACCTTGCCAAGGCCTTTGAAACCATCCCCTACTCTGGAATCATAGATAAACGTACTAAGCTGGGCATTAATCCCTACATCACCCAATGGGTTAACTGGCTTACTGATAGATCCCACACTGTAAAAGTAGTAGACTCCAAATCCAGCTCCAGACAAGTGGAGTACCTCAGGGTTCAGTCCTCGGACCGCTCTTGTTTGGCATCTACTTCTCTGAAGTACAGGCCAACACTAAGGGAATCTGGCTAACAAAGTTTGCAGATGACTGCAAACTGGGAGCCTTTATTGAATCCCCAAATGATGTGGCTACTCTACAAAAGGGCCTTACAGAAACAGATGCTTGGTGCCAGAGCCATGGGCTCAAGCTCAATGCCAAGAAATGTATAGATATCCCCTTTGGGGAAAAACATGTATCCATGAATTACCATATAGGTGGCATTACACTAAACACCGAAAGTGTGATAAGAGACTTAGGGACACAGGTGGACAGTGGTCTCACCTTCGATAACCACATCGCCACAACAGTCAGGAAATCCTTCTATGTGGCATACCTCATCACTAAGGCCTTTTCATCCAGACAAAAGGAGGTCATTGTCCCATTGCACTCTGTACTCATCCCTCATTAGACGCATTATAGACTACAACACCCCATTTGGTATGTACCTCTCAAGACATCTGCAACAACTGGAAAGGCCACAGAAATACCTCACTAAAAGAATCACAGGCCTAAAGCAGATGCCCTATGCTGACCACCTTAAAAAACTCCAGCTATACTCTGTCACATATCGTCTACTCAGAGGCAATCTCTGCTTAACATACAAGGCCATGTCAAACCCAGATCTGTTGGACATGCTACACAAAGAAATCCCAATCCCTCAGAGCCACACGCTCCAGGGATCTAACCCTTGTCATCACAATAAACAAACATGCTGGAGGGATAGATTCCTGACCCAGAGACTCTCCAGACTCTGGAATAGATTGCCCATACATGTCAAGCAGAGTGCCTCTTTGGCCCTCTTCAAAAGGAACCTTGACGATTGGATGGGAGAAAGGAAATTCACCCCGGGGATCACGTCAGTCGCCCTGCTAGACAGAGGTCCAGGTAAGTAAATAGTGTGGAAAGAAATAGCCAGGGAATTGTTATGGCTAGGCTTGTGTAGGCCCTATGGCCAATAGCCTAGTACCGACCTATGAACCTATGATATGAGTAGGTCTTCCTGGTATTGAGCCAGTTCTAAGGTACATCTCGAACAGCTCTGTTACTCTCTTTTCAAAACAGACATTACATGCCTTTTCTTTTTTATTTCTTTTCAAATGAATTTTCCTTAGTCACTCCACCCTTTCCATGGATATTGAGGGTGTTTCCATATATCCAGGAGTAGGTTTCTCAAAAAATTGTTGTGGTGAATAGCTTTGGTTCTCCCTTTTATGCAATTTGCCAAGCGCAAGTACCACAGAGTTCCTCATGATCCTGATCTACTCCCACAAGACAGGGGAGAATGGCTTACCCCAATCTATCATACCTTAAATCATCTGCCTGGATTCTTGTACCTTTTAGGCACCTCTTTTTCAGGATGTGCAACAGGTACTAAAGGAGGCAATAAATCCTGCCACTGGAAAAACTTATTTAGATATTTGGGAAACTTTTCTAGTTGGTGTCTCCCTATAACCAGGGTCCTGTTGAGGATTATACCAGTGGTGCTCAAACATGTGTGCGCGTTAATACCTTCTGACCCCAGAACTGCTTTGTTAAGGTACATCTTGTGCTCATTTCACTACGCCTGCCCACAGATCCATCTCTTTGTCAAGGTTTCCTTGGTAAAACAGTTTTGGATATGAATGTGCCAACTAGGATCTCCTGACAAACACATTGCTCCTTCCTGGAATCTTAATTTCCTGCCTGTTGGATCAAGATGAATATCTGAATTGCTAACTCTCTTGATGGGTAAACCCTATCTGGTTTGCTTTGGGATAGCGTATCACTAACAGCAAACTCCTCATTTATGCTCAATGTAATTTCAGACTTCTGTAACTGACTCAAGCACCCAGAAGCACAAACCAGGCCAAAAGGTCACTCAGCAATTTAACAGAAAAGTGCAGCAAAGTCTTAAAAAAGTTAGGACACAATATGAGACATCTTCTGGAACATCCCCTTTTAAATACGAAGGGAAGAAGGGAATAAAGAAATGTGGTAGATGTAACCCGTGTCCACTTATTTTGGAAAAAACAGAAATATTGATAGGTGACCCGCCGCAGAGAATTTACTTGGCGGGGGGTGGACTGTCAAACCAAGGGTTTGGTTTATGTAAGTGTTCGTCAGGGGTGTAATATGTTTTACGTAGGCAAAACTGAAAGACCCCTGAGAAAAAGGATTTACGAACACTCACATGCTATGGAAACTCATAACTACAGCAATGCTTTGCACAGACATGCACTGAAATGTGACAACTTTACAGGATATAAGTTTGGCATTTTAGAAGTGGTCAGATACAATGAGAGGGGAGGAGACTGGTATAAAGAATTATCAAGAAGGGAATTGATGTGGCAGTTGTCATTAACTGCTACCCAACCACCAGGTATCAATGACCACTTTTCTTTGGTGCCTGTACTGAAACAAAGGGCACTCAAGTTATAAAGGTATTTGGTAAGGTTTAAAAAACAATTTATCTACAAAGCAAAGAATATAAATAAAACACACTTTTTTATAAACATACCAGCATGTGCAATTCCCACTTCCCAGTTTTAACCTGTTTCTTTAAAATGTTAACTGATTTTGATTAAGCTACTACTTATACCATGATGCAATGCTTTTCTATGGTTTTGAAAAAGTCTGACTAGATCAGGCAAAAGCGCTTACCTTCACTTCTGCATTGGATATTTATGCAACGGATGGTTTTACTTTACTGATTTCATGTACCACTACAACAACTGTTTGGTGGAATGTTAAGACTTTGCTACACTTGTTTTCTATTAAATTGCTGAGTGAACCTTTGGGCTGGCTTGTGCTTCCGGGTGCTTGAGTCAGTTACAGGAGTGTTTTTGTGTTACTAGTGGATTTTACACTCCTGCATGCTCTCTTTTTATATGTAATTTCAGACTTCATTTGAATCAAACAATTAACCTTTGGGTGCTCTATTCTCTGTTATGGAGTAAGGATTCCTTAGACTCTGCACATGCATAGGGAGCTCCAGTACTATCCTATACAGAATTAAGAACTTTAGAAAAGCCAATTGTCTATGTATTTCTTATTTTTCAACTGAAAGAGGTCAACCCATGTCAAACAGATGGTTTTAAGGTAGTTCTTCCTGGCCTTAGCTTTTGTGTTATACCCACTATGATGAACCATTTCCAGGCAGTAAAAAGACACACTTTCCATTGACCTTATATTTTATGATGGCATATTGCAAAATGGTGGAATCTAGAAGCGACTAAAAGCAGTTACATGGTCCTCAGCATATACCTCTACAAGGTATTATTTACAGATTCTTTTAGATCTAGAACTATCACTGCTAGGACTAGTCTCCAGGGGTTCCCAGATTCATATTCAACCTCCTCCCTGGCTGAATAAGCTATGGTATTCCATCCATTGGCTACTGCAGCAGTGAGGACGATGAACATAGCACTGTTGTGTAAATTACACTTGTCTATAACAGTATGTGCTCACATTCCCTCATTGCTGCAGTGGTCACACCCAACCACTAGCACTCTAGTGATTTGTCAGGTTATACTTTTTTGAATGGATTAGGCTTAGTGTGCTACTTATCTAGTTAGCAAGAAAGAACTGAAGAGTTTCCCTCTTCAGAGTTGGTCAGTCAGCAGTCAGAGTGGATCAGAGGGAAAGATCTGCAGCTGTTGGTAGCAGGCCAGCTGCTATTTCATGGGCAAGACATAACCCATAACCTTCTGCATCAGTAAGGAATTCCAACATCTACTGCTGTACGTAAGCATAATTGTAATTTGTACAACTGTAATTTACCGACATAGCCTGCTTTACTTGTTACAAAGAGATGTTCTAGGCTGAGCTTGGAGAACAAGTTTGAGGACATTGCTCTAGGTAGCCAGAAGCCTATGAGACCTGCTGCCCAGAATGTGCATGGTAATGGAGACATAGTACTTGAATTGTGGTCGAAGGATGCAGCCACACATGAGACTTGTGTCAAGAATCAAGGCAATCATTACAGGTTCTGAGAAAGGTCATATCCCCACCAGAAGCTTACCTCGTGTTTACTGAATTTGACGAACGGACTGAAATATCCCAAAGGCTATCTGAATTGGGGTATTCATTCAGTCTGGCTCCAACTGTTCCAAAAAACTCCGAATAGTTTTAAAATTTAACTCAACAACAATTAAAAATACTAAACAAAATAGCTTTAGTTCAACTAGAATTTATCCTGAGGATGGTGTTCTAGAACTAAATACAGACACACTAGGTCTGTAAGAGGCTTGGTGTCTAAAGGCACAGTGTTGCTGTGTCTAAACAAAATAGCTTCAGG
>NC_056743.1:1348153426-1348206163 GCF_019279795.1 Protopterus annectens | reverse complement strand
GCCATTATGACCTTCTAGGAATGTGGACATCAACAGGGATGCTGGCAGTTAAGATGTACATACCTGTAAACCTGTGTGTTTAAAGTAGGAATCCATCCTGACCTGGAGTATGTCCATCTGTGGAATGGACGACTACTATCACTATACAGGGTTACAATAGCCATGCCCATACACAGTGGCACATAACCGACATAAGGTGTCACTGGGCATGCTCACGCACTTGTAGCACAGGACTGTTCAGAATGCACTGTGTGTCCATCTACACAAGGTTATACTGGGCATGCTCATACACTTAGTAGCACAGGGCTGTCTGGGATGCACTCTGATTCTAAACACGGAAGGCCACAGTGGCCATGCAATTACAGGTAGATGTAAAGAACACATTGTAATGGGCTCTGGTGTTAGTAGTTGTCATTGTTAGCAGGAATGCTACTCTACATATATCTGACACCGGTCCTTTACACAACGTCTGCTGCTGTCCATCATCTTAGATGTACCATCCTATACCAAGCACAATATCACCACTCGCAGTGATGTCTTGCTAGGAGTGGAAACTGCTTGACCAACACAATGAGCTTTGCTAGAGGTGGCAACTGCTTGACCAACACAATGAGCTAATGCCCTGCTGTAAGTACGAAGTTGTCCAATGATTGTCATTCTGGGATGACATGACTGACAGTAGACAGGCCTTTGACACATATCACATGCATCCATGATTCAAGGGAGTGGGGATAATACCCAAATCGCATCTGCCCATACAGTGCCATTTCAAGGCAAATGTTTTAAACACAGGATAACACCCTGACACCTAGAGGACAACTGCATTGTATGCTTATGCTAACCAGTGCTGGATGAGTAGCGTCCATAATCACAGTTGCTCACTATAGCTCCAGCAATGGGGGAGTACTGACACCTGTGCAGTGAGGAACACCTGGCTGATGGCTCTGTAGTGCACAATAGCACTACCACCATATACCTCAGAACCAGACATGTGGATCATAACACAGGTACAGACCACTCCTGGTGGTGGTGTCCCCACATACATAGAGGCCACTCACATGTACTGACTGGTACCCCCACGAAAGGAATCACAGATGAGTCCTGTGCAGGACACAGTGTCACATGCTGCATTCTAGGATGTAAACCTCAGACACCACCATGCCCTCGGACCATCAACACACATCCATACATGTTGTAGAACATATAAGAGTACACCACCATGTCACCCTTGACCAGTGGGCTGTACCAAGCTCTACATCAACTGTAGAGAGTACCCATGTACTGACACAGTTGCATCATGTGTTATGCAATGCAGTGATACCACTGTCTGTAACCAGGTCAGTTGTACACATACCAGGAGCCCTCTGTTATTTACAGCATTAGTAGATGACTGTTGCTGTACACCAGTACACACCCTCATGTTTGGATATGACATACATGTACCTGCCCTGGGTATGTACATGCCACACACACACACACACAACATACATGTAAATAGCATAGCTGTTGTTGTCCTTTGTGAAAACAGGTGGCTACAGCCATTACACACATGCACATGGAATGTAGGTCCATGGCTGCTGAATGCTAACACTACATAAGGTGTACAGGTCACCCATTACACCTATCATATCATACAACAGTCCATGTGTGATGTATATTACACATGTCCACCAATTGCAATGTCTACAAACATGCCCAAATGACAGGATTGTAGGACCTACACACATGTGCATGTTGTGGTGTGCATTCAGATACCATGCTTTTGCAGTTGCTGATGTATGTAGGTGACGTGTATACTAGTACATCATGCAGTTGCAACGCAGCCTCAACATTTCCAACTGTATATGGTGATATGCTGAATGTACGGAAAGATGTACCTCAGGTATGGACAGATGTGTGGAAATAACTCAGTGGTGGGGGCATCTTTGCAGATGGATGTTTGCTGAGGACAGCTCAGAGATGTGTCACAAGCTGTCCTACAATAACCTGTGTAACCGATAAGCAATAGTTTAGTTAATTGAAGGACATAACGCACAACTTAGCGGTCCGGGTGACACCGAAGGTTAATCTCTTGACACCTGTTAACAGTTAAGACATCCCGTGTGCATATATCAGCACCATTGCCAAAGGAAGCATCAGTACACTTTGTAACGCGTGCAGTACTGCTGTAGTCATACATATCATGAGCTAGGCAGGTCTTTGATTCACAGTACTGGCATGTGTGTCCATATGTCACGTATGGTGGGGGAATACTTCTCAGTTGTTACTCACTCTCCTGTAAACTAGTGTACACATCTGTACAGACTGCAATGTAGAAAGAAGGACATAGGCAGGGGCGTGTATCTCACACATGTGAGGTTATCTGTATGTGTGTGACATAGGTGTATTCAATACTGAATGCCACAGTGTGTGTGTGTGTGAGTGTGTGTGTGTGTGTGTATGGCTGTCTGCTCCCTGGATTGAGGATGTATGTTACCATACTGAACTGATAAGACCCCCCCAACCCCATCCAGGCGATGCACTCTACTATCCATGTTGATGTCCTCGATCTTAGTCCATTCTGACTACCTGTACATGTGTATTCTTTGTGGCATGTCATGTAGGTGCACAGTACTGTAATGATGATGTGCACATAGACAGGGGTCCTCACCTCAACAGTAGCAACTGTGTAGGAGTGTGTGTTACTGTGTCGGTGAAGCCGTGAGTGTGTGGGTGTGTTACTGTGTCACTGAATACATGTGTGTCAATACCTGAGTGTGTGGGTGCAGTTGTGTGTTGGCATCCTGTCATGGGAACATGCATTACTGCTTCCCAATGAGGCATCACACTTCCCACTGGTCTCTACCCTTGTAATCAGTTAGACCGCTCTCTTACCTCACCACTCCACGTAACTGTGCCTGTGATGTCACCCAGTATGGATGTCACGTCTGTAGCCACAGTAGCTTAATACACAGCTATCATGCTCTTGGATCAGTAGACATGTTTGGAACGTGGGACATTCTCACTCTTGTGTGGCAGCTACACGGTGCATGCTGGTATATTCATACATACCTGTGAGTAGTCCACATTGACATATGGGACACACTGCAAACACGGACATCCACCGGCATGTGCAATTAGACCTGAAGGAGGACAGCAGAACATCATGACCAACATGCAGTTATTGCTGTTACACAAGACACATACTGTTAACAGTACGAAATGCATTGTACACCTGTAGTACATGGTATATCTGATGCCTGTCAACAGTACTCAACAATTGTAAACTACACTTATCTTCCTAGTCTGTTCACCCTGTGCATCAGACCGTATGAGCATGTCCCTGCGCCAATGGTGTTGATGTCAGGGATGCGGCACAGGTATCATCATATACACAGGGTGATGTTTGCCAGAGGCCTAGTCTGCACCATTGGATGACATTGTGTGTGGGTTAGGGCCTTTGATCTAATTGGGTGTTTATGGATGTTATGCATGTGTGTGTTGCAGTGCTCTACATATGTTTCCTGTGTGTGTGTGCGTCATGCACACAGTTCTGGCATGTGTCTGGCCTACACAGGGGTATTATTGACAGCTGCGGAATGTACAGGCCAGGTTTTACAGTTCATGGTGTCCGGCCACAGGCATGTGACCTGTGCATGCCAGGGGTTGCATGGGCACTACCAAGCAGAGGTGCAGATTGGGTACTGTCTGATGACACTTTTCCACTGGAACCATGTCCCTGTTGGGACCATCCTGGGCCATGTGTACGTGCCTGCTGTGTCATGGTGTGGACAGCACAGCACCAGATGCACTGCTGCTACCGCCACTATGGGACTGGACATGTGAGGTAGCTCGTACACGTAGACCTGAAACAGGTGATGTAGCAGGCCTACGACCACCTGCCTGATGCCTCACTCCTACCAAATGTTCCAACACAGACAGGTCACGCTCGCAGATTGTCATGCCACGGTCAAGGACTCCAACCATGTCACCCAACCGTCTATCCAAAGCTTCAGCAATCTGTTGTTGAGCATTTACCATTGCCTGGATGTTATTGTTTAAAGAATGGACATCAGCCCTCTGAAACCTCTGATCTTCTCTGCTGTGCTGTTCAGCACGTGCCTGTGCCTCTATTACAACCTGAAACATGCGTCTGATGACACCAGCTGCTGCGCTCTGTCTTGAAGGAGCATGTTGGATAAGTGGTCCTCCTATGAGCAGCACTGGCCACATGCCTGTTTGGGACACTACCAGTCAGTTGGCTGACACCATGGTGTGCAGGCACACCTTCCATAGCCCCCATACTTTCCTATTCCAAGCTACCACATGCCAACTGTCCTTCCTCTATGGCCACTGATGGTGGTGTATGTGCAGACATGGGATCTGTGTGTGGGGATGAGGGGGATATAGCTGGAATGGCAACCAATGGCACAGTTTCTGCCCCTGACAACCCTGCCTGTGCCTCAATCATACGTTCATCATCACTGCTAGAGTCTGTGGGGACACTAACATCAGATGGACTGCAGGAGGGCAACGCACCTACATCACCTGTAAGGGCAGACAAGAATTGTACATTACAATCTATGTAGTAGACACACACAGACACACACACATGTGATATGACAGAAGGCATGCAACATGCATGTGATACGGCAGACGGCATGCAGCGCAGACAATAATAGTGGTAGTTATGCATCCCTGGGTAGCATACAACAGCATGCATGTGTCATAGCAGACGGCATGCAAATTACACAATCATAGTAGTAGTTAGCATACATCCCTGTGTTACACTATGTAGACCAGCACAGGTTAACAGTACACCTGCCTGATGTGTGGCATATGACCTTGACAATCACATGTAGTATGACATGTGATCTTCTGATTAGTGCAATGACATGCATACTTGTTTAACACAATGGTGTCCTGTCAAATATACAGTGGGGTAATGGTGTCCCAATGCAGTGTTGTCTGTTCGCCCTACATATATACTGCACATTTAGCTGATGTGCATGGCATTGCAGGGAATCATGAGGCGTCTCTATTGCTATACAGTATGAGTTACAGGCACAGTTCATAGCCATGACTGTGATCAGATACAGTACATGTATACTGTGAAATGTGACCCACTTCACTGAGGTGTATACACACTAAACCATGATGTGGAATGTGTGACACAGGTCACTGAAGGGTATACGGATGACACCCCTGCACATCTGCAACCATATTGCTGCTGCCTGGCAACTATGGACAGACATTGTGAACACATCTGTACACCATGTGCCATGACATCTGTGTACCACACACACACACACACACACACACACACACACAAGGAGCAAGTATGACACTGATGTCCGACACCAGCAAGGGGAATGTGCTGTATCTGTGGGCTGATGTGGATACTGTACAGGTGACTGCTGTCATGTTGTGACACCCTCAAGATGTTCAACGCATCTTATGCGGTGGATTGATGTCACACCTACACAAGATGTGCACAGGCCTGTAGGACATCTAGTGTTCCACATCTGCAATATAACCATTACACAAAGGCCATAGTTGGACCATGTGTAGCCATTGCACGACAGGGTGTACACACAAGCACATCACGTATACTGTGTGTGTTGCTTCATGTCTCTGGCCATCCTCCATGGCCATGTGTGTACATGTGTTGGCCAAATTATTGTGACGGGCGTCTATGTCCCATATGACGTACACCCATAGATGTCATATGCTCCACTGACGACAGAGTTATGCAGACAAAGGGTGGTATGTGGGATATGTTTTTAGGTTAGTTAGGCAGTGTTGCAGCCAGGCCACTAGATGTCATAGACGTGTCAAGATAGCACATCACATTGTGTGACATTCATAGCAGGGCTATGATCCACACCAGTGAATCCTGTGGGCTGGCCATACTCCAGCCCACTGTGTAGTACTGTTTGTATTCCCCACATGTGTAGTTCTAATCTGTAGTGTATGTCCCTACAGTGAACAGCACCTCCACCATTGTATGCACAGCTGTCCACACATCTGGCAATGACAGTTTGTGAGGATTCATGTCGCTGATTCACATAGTTTGCAAGTGTTGCACATGGGTAAGCATTGTGATGCATTGCAAGTCCGACCTGTATATTGTGACAGGACCATACATTATGTGTACATGTGGTAAATGGCCACATGGCAGATCTGTGCATTATGATGCCTGATAAATAATAACAGTCTCACCTGCAACGGGCTGCTGTTGCAGTGGAACGCCAGAGGTACTTAAATAGGAGTAACACAGCAGTATGAGCATTATCCACGCCTGTATGATGGCTACAGGGTGCAATGTGCATGTTAACACATACACCAGTACATTAGACTATACTATGGTGTATGCACATGTGTGCATACACAGAATAGCATACTATAGTATGCGGCATGTGTGTATACATGCCTTGCATATGATGTTGCATTACATATTGTACAGTGACACATGCAACTATATGGAATATAGTTGTTATAGGTGCAGTACTGACTTACCAGGCAACTCCAGGCTCAGTGGTTGAGAGACACCCACCTCCGCAATATCGGCTAAGGCTTGTGGATGTTGTTCTGCAGGTGTCCCCAGGTTGGCCTGTAGCTCCTCGGTACGTGTGAGTGGGGGCTGGGTTGGTGGTCCACCACCTGTTGCACCTTGTTCCCTGGTGATTGCATTTGCATGCTGTTTCACCCATTTAATGAGGTCTGTACAGTGTCTGTGCACCTGCTGGTATGTGCAGTTGTGGCCACCCTCATCATTAACCCTCCTCGAAGTTCCATCCACAGGGCATCCTGCTGCTGTGCATCCTGTGGCACATGGCTGAACAGGATATCATGACTGTCATGTAGGTATGGGATGAGGGCCTCATCCTCCAAGCGGGTATAAGGGGGTAGCCTTGCACGCAGCATACTTGGAAGACATAATGATGGAGACAGGTCACAGTAACTCAGAGACATACAGAGCTACAGCTGAACATACATGTGTATCACATTTATTACGATTAAATAGTTGTATTTGCAAATCTACATGACACTGACACCACTGACATGTTTGTGTCACACATGTGACACTCAATGGTGAGTGGATATTATTACCATATATGTGTGCGTGTCACCTGATTACATTGCGCATACTCACTGTGGATGCTGTCTTGATGTGGGCATGTCTGTTTGCCTGTACTGGTGTTCCTACCTATCAGCACATGGCTGGATGTGTCCACATTAATGCAGTCTACCTTGATACTGTGTATATGTCACATATAAAGACTTACACTGCCTTAACAGACATGACCTGTAACCCTGCAGACTTGCTCACGTAAGATTTTACATGCATGTGTTCTGCCATATACAGCTACACTGCACTGTACAGCAATTCAACATCCTACCATATATCACCTGTGTTGCACATGTGATACACATGGGACTCTGGCAAGCCAGATGGTATTTGCAGGGATGGATATCATCTATAGCATGTACAGTCAAAGTCAACTAGTAGGCTATATGCCATGGGCCATGTATGAATCTAGGATGAAAGTTTACCTGGCTGTAGCCAACAGGCGGGTCTCTGGGGCCAGGTGGAGCAGTGCCACATTACTGATCCACAGGGTTAATTATACATTTACCATGCGGTCATCACACCATGTATGAGAGGGGAGCAATGTGCAGCTTTGCTGGACAGGAATGCATAGTATGGCAGGACTATGTTAAGTGTATGGGACAAGGATCTGTCCAGCATGTGGTGATCCTAGTACTAGGAAGGTGGATGTCCATGAAGTATGTGTTTGAGATCAGGATGTGTACGTGTAGCATGTCCAACATCACTGGGTTGGACATGGATTTATTCAGGGTATGCATCATGCTACATAGTGGAGATGGGGAATGGGAGGGCTGGTGTAGGTCATCTGCACATGGCTAATACCCCTTAAAGGAAATATGTGATCTGATATGGGTCACTTGAGTGTTGTGTATGGCTGGACAATGATCTCTATATTAATGGATGGCACCCTGTCATGATTAGGGTTGCCACATATGACTACCTGACAGGTGTGATGACGTAGCTATCACAGGAAAGACAACTGCCCAGCTGCATCCCTTACACACAGTGTCCATTATGTTGACAGCTGCCTAGGTGGTAGTTCATGGGTACAGGGTTATTAACATAGGGGTGACAATGCAATATGTAGCTGTCAGATTGTGGCCATATGTCCCACACACCTCATCCACAAAGCCCCTTCTGTATGTTGTCCACAACACTCTTGAGTGGGCTATTGCTCCTAGGTCATAGTCATTCGCATACTTCAATAGGCAGATGCCTTCTGTTTGTGGGGTATGGACTACAATGAGGGGGAATACAATTAATTAACCCTGTCTTACTGTAGCTGGCACTGGTGTGATGAGCATGTATTATTCAGACACCTTCTGTAGTGTTGGTTCTGCCAGCAGTCCCATTGCAAAACACTCCTGTGACATAGGAATGTACATCTAGTATACCGAGTGTAGGTGGAACACAGTATGGGTGATTATGTTCTATGACCTGGCAAGGTTATGATATGCAGTGTGAAATCAACCTTACTGCCATCTACATCTATACTGCTGACATCAAATAATTTGATCAAGGTTCATGGCCTTTCAGACCAGACTCAGCAGGGTAGTAGTGCAGTACTTCCCATTATCAGTGGTGTCTCCTCCTTTGTGGGTTGTGATACCTGTTGGTGTGCACCATTCAGTGTGTACACAGCCTGACATGGAGCTATGTTTTACATGTGTACATGGAGAGCAACTTGTTTTGCCATATGTGTATGATGCAACCTGGGATGTGGACAGGTCCCATGCAGCCTGAGTGCAGCTTGTACCTGCATAGCTGTGTGTACAGGGGCTCTGTGGTGTACATGGATATATGATTGTGTACCTGTTGGGGGGGCAGTGTGTTTGTTATCCAAGACCCTATCTGGATTGCTTATTCATGATAAGCACTTGTTCAGAACTTGTAAGCACTTCGTAAGCTACTAATTACTATAGCACTCAATCTTCCTCATTATCTAGAGGTAAACAGGTTTTGTACATACTTTTCTCACTTGCTTAGAGTAAAATAGCTCCTGTACTCACTTTCCTCACTTATCTAGGGGAAATTATATTCAGGCATGTCCAAGGGTCAGCTGCCAGTGTTCTCTGCTGTCTATCTGATGAATCTGGACATCTTGAGGCAATATAGACATTGCCTCATGTACACAGACAAACCTCTCCGCCTACCACCCAACACTACAACCTGTGAGAGATGCACTTATCTAGCCAAACTGGAGGTAAAGCTCTCTCCAACCAAGCTTGACCCTGACAATCATGCGGAGAAGGTAAACATTCACACCACACCACACTCATCACATAGTCTCATAGTCTCACTGAATCTACCCAACCATTAACTGAGAAAACTACTCGTGTACCAACTCATTAGCTCAACGCTTTCTGGAATTCATAAACACCAATGCCCTGTATCAGCATAGCCACACACCCACCAGGGGCAACAATATCCTAGACCTAGGCATTACTAACATGAGTGACCGGTGTTCCACACCTGAAGTCAACTCCTCGTTGGTCCAATCTGACCATAAGCTGAAATCCGTTGATATACACATCCCGCCCCATCCCCCCATTAAGGGAACCACAGTATAATATGTCTACAAAGCCAACTTCATGCTTCTTAAGACAGACGTGGTGAACATCATGACACCCATGCAGATGGACAATACTGTTACAACTGCTGAATCCTACACAAATGCACTCTATAAGCACTTACACGAGTGCATTGATCGTGCTATCCCAAACAGAACCAAGATGATATGCTCCTAATTAAGGAAGCCAATCTGGTGGTCCCCTGCCATAAACAAACTGTACAACAGGAGGAAGACACTGTTGCAAAAGAGAGTACAATCCCATGCGTGAAGGAGCTCCCTGGTCAGCCTCAGTAAGAAGGTGAGATCCCGTATAAGATCCTCCAAAGCTAGCTACGAAAACAAAACCACCACTATTTCCAACAACCACAAAGAATTCTGTAGCTATGTCAGATATCTCGATGTTAACACTCAAGTCTGCTCTGAGTTACAGTGCAAAGGCATGAACATTACAGAACCAACTGATATTGCCAACATCTTGACAGATGGGTTCAGTGCTACCTTTCCCCCTCTCAGCTCCTAAAGGGCCCATATTTATAAAGGAAGAGTGTAGAATCTCTGTACTCACAACTATGCAGGTAAAAGCTGCACACTCTAAAGCCAATATCACAGCATCCATGGGACCGGACAACATCCCAGGCTGCATTTTACACGAACTTCAGAATATACTGGCTCCCCACCTACGCACCATGTTCAGTAATAGCCTTGCATCGGGCTTTGTGCCCCCTGAATGGCACACAACAACAGTTGTCCCACTCCACAAAGGTGGCGCCACAATGGACCACAGGACCTATTGCCCTATAGGCCTGACTAGCCTGGTCTGCAAGGCTATGGAGCACATCATCATGGATCTCAGTCACAGTGACATTGGGTACCTCCAAACCTTTAACCCCTCCCAGTTTAGCTTTAAGGGAAGACCATGCCTCCTAAACCTGGTGGACTTCTTAGAAACCATTACCAAGGCATTAGATGAGGGTAAGGAGGTCCACACAGCCTAACTAGATCTCTCAAAGGCTATCAACACCACTCCTCATTTTGGTATTATCGACATACCCATCCGCCTGAACATTAACCCCTACGTCATGTGATGGTTTGAAAAGTGGCTCACAGACAGAACCCACACAGTGGGAGTTGCATACTCTAGGTCTGACGGTATACCAGTTACAAGTGGCATCCCCCAGGGCTCAGTCCTAGGACCCCTCATGTTCGGTATATAGTTCTCTGACATACAGGCAAGCACAGGAGGGCTTTGGCTGAAAAGGTTTGCAGACGACTGCAAACTAGGGGACATAATTGTTTTCCCAGCTGTTACAGACACCCTCCGGAAGGGTCTCACTGTGACGGATACCTGGTGTCAATATCATGGCCTCAAGCTGAATACCAAAAGGTGCATAGTCATCCCCTTTGGATATAACTAATTACCCATGGACTACCACATAGGTGCTAGTCCCCTACATGCAGAAAAGGTAATAAGGGATCTGGGAACCCCAGTAGATAGCAATCTCTCCTTCGATACCCATAATGACAAGGTGGTTAAAATATCCTTCTATGTGGCCCCCCCTAATCTCTAATGGGTTCGCATCCAGAACAAAGGAGGCCATTGTGCCTCTCTACTCATGACTTATTAGACCCATTAAAGGATACAGCACCCCATTTGGGATGTACCTTACAAGACAACTGCTTGACATACAAGGCCCATGTCCAACCCAGTATTGCTGGATATACTCCACGTAAACAGAGGCCCCTGAGAGCCACATGCTTTAGGGATATACACCTAACCACAACTATGACTAGGATGTGCTGGATGGATAGATTCCTGACCCGGAGACTCCTCATGCTTTGGAACATGATTCCAATGTACATCAGGCAGGGCCCCTCACTAGCACTCTTCAAGGGAAACCTTGACGTGTGGATGGGAGACAGACATGTACCCCGGGGATCATTGCAGTTGCTCTGATGGACAGAGGCACAGGGAACTAATGGCTCTGCCATTCAGAGGCACAGGGAACTAATGGCTCTGCCATTCAGAGGCACAGGGAACTAATGGCTCTGCCGTTCAGAGGCACAGGGAACTAATGGCTCTGCCGTTCAGAGGCACAGGGAACTAATGGCTCTGCCGTTCAGAGGCACAGGGAACTAATGGCTCTGCCGTTCAGAGGCACAGGGAACTAACCTATGGGGGTGGTGAAAGCCAACACACTCTAGCTAGGCTTATAAATACCCTTGGTAAGACAGCCTAGTACCTACCTTTGCACTTATTACATGTCTTGTGTGCATGGATAGTTAACTAGCTCTTCCATTTTACTTTGCTATCATGCTGATAAACTGTTGGGTGACTAGATCGCACAAACAGACGCACAAAGCAAACCCGCACCCACACATTACAGTCCCCCAGGAACACACTCCACACTCAGAACACACACTACAGCCCTCAGAAACACACTTACACACAGTAACCTACCTGAACCGCAACACCAGAAGCACTGACTAACTGTCCCTTAACATCGTGATTTTAAACCTTGTGCTTCTGGTGTTTCGGTACTATGTTCTTTCGGACTTTAAGCCTCGTGATTACGCACGTCTGTATATCAAGCAGTCGGTATGTGGTAGATATCCCATTTATATGTACCTCCATGGTTATGTAGATGTTGTTATCCTATCTGTATATCTACATATATATGTATATCTCCATATCTCGACATATATCTCTGTCTCATATATATATATAAAACATGCACCTTTCATTGGGTACATGCCGGTTTGTCTTATTTCCACACATTCCTACCTTTTGTGTTTTATCCTGTCAGTATACACAGCTACCATTGGTACATCTCAGGTAGCTTAGTGGTATGTTATTGTGAAGATTGTGTTACATGGTTGCTTGTTCTAATCCTGGAAGTGGTATTTTACCTCTCAGAGCAGGCACTGATAATGCAAGGGTGATTAATACACATTTCAGTGGTTGTGTTCCACATGTTTATTATTCTGTGGAATACTACCTATATATGCTAGCTGTGGTTAAGGTATACTATGTAACATGTAAATCATCTGAGAATATTCCTGTCATGGATACTCCCCATTATTTGGAACTATATCCCTGATTACATTATACAAAATTCCTCAATAACACTCCAGGGAATCCTTGCAGAGTGGGTGGGGAACAGTGGATACACCCCAGGGATCCCGCAATTGGCTCTGCTCCACAGAGGGACATTTAGTTAATCAATGGGGTGGTGACAGCAGACACTTTTTGGCTATGCTTATGAGTGGCCTTGGGCAGTTAGGCATGTACCTACCTATGTATCTGTGAACCTATGCATACAGTATGGACACATGCTGATAGCTTAATTTACTGTTCAGGTATTGACTTACCTTGTGCCAATGGCAGTTGTGTGTAAAATAGTTGAGGGCTACCTATGCAGGATGCACACAGTAGACCACCTATACATGACAATTTACAGGTGGTCGTGTGTGTGTGCCATCCATGTTTGCTGTGTCTGCAGGTGGAGAAGGGTGTCAAGTCCATAAGTGCCTACACTGTCAGTGTGTGTGCTATACATTCCCTTTTTGCCAAGGCATGGGCATACTGGGCAAGCCTCCATCTGCCTACTGTCCCTGCTGCAGCTGTTTTCGCAGGATCATATTGTGTAGCATGGGACATACTATGAAGATGTGGGCACACGTGCCTGGAGAGTACCACAAGGCTCCACCAGATATGTCCAAGCAACGGAACCATGATTTCAGCATCCCAAACACGTGCTCTATGATGATTCTGGTTTCTGCGTGTGCCTCATTATGGTGTTCTTGCGTGGCTGTGTGTGCATTTTTGATGAGAGTCATCATCCACGATTCCAGTGCATAGCCAGCATCCCCCACCAGGTGGCCATATGGGATGTCCCCCCTGGCAAATACCTGATACAGCTGTGAGGCATGCCAGATGTGGGAGTCGTGATAGCTTCCAGGGCTGCCAGCACACATATTCATGATAATGCCCTGGGCATTGCATATGACCTGGCAGTTGATGGAGGGGTATCCCTTGCAGTTTATGTAGCACCTACCCTGCTCACCGAGTGTTGTCTTGATGTGTATGTGCGTGCAGTCTATTGCACCCAGTACCTCCAGGTAGTCTGCCACATGGTGGAAGCGATGCATATTGCTGGCCAACTCCTCCTGCATTCGGGGGAAGTATATGTGCTCATTGGCATTTGGTAACATGGCATCCAGGAACTGGTGGAGTACCCTGGATGCTGATGCCTGTGAGATCCCCATGATATCCCCAGTTGGCCTTTGGAAGGTACCTGTGGCTAGTATTCTCAAGCTTGCACATACCTTTCTGTCCACTGGGATGGGTTCCCCTCTGTTACTTCTGGCTCTGAGGCGTGGTTGGCACAGCTCAACAAGTTGCTGTATGGTGTCCCTGTCCACCCTGTAACACTTTACTATCTCCAGATCATTTAGCCCCTGGTAGGTTACCCTGGGTCTGAACACTCTTCTCCTCCTCCGGTGCCTGAGATAGTTGTCAGCATCATCCTCCACACCACCGTTGGTCTCCCAACACATGCTGGTGAATCAGAGCTGTGGCAGCCCCTAACATGTACATATTAAAAGTTCCCCATCTCTATACACCAATGGTGCAGAGTTTCTGGGAATACACAAGTGTGTGTGGGGCTTTCACACCTTATACTATTGTGCAATGGATGATGCTGGTGTAATTGGGTGTGTTTGTGCTATTCCAGCTGCAGGGTATCTTAATTATTGGTTTTACAGCAGGTACTGCTATTGTGGGGCCTTTGGTGTTGACTTGCACTTGGCTGCCGTGATTATCTATTGCCCTTTACTTCACTTTTTAACCCGATTCCCCTCCCATTGTCAGGCATGCATCCAGCTGCCTGCTTTCTTGTTTTGTACTTTCACAACCCAGGATTGTGTAGTGAAATGTGTTATGTAGCTGATCTACTGCAAGTTTGCTTTGTTCTGCTATGACAATTCTCTTTTCTTTGCAGTATGGCACCTCCCCTTTCCTGTTCTGCAGGTAGCTGCTAGCAGCCTTGTTAGCTGTTGCCAATGGCCCACTGTGAGTTCCTAGGTGTTAATTACTCATTTGTACTCCAATTACCATGCTGCAGCATTTCCTTATTGTCTTCCCATATCCTTCCTGTTTCAGCTGTGGTGGGCACCGCGCACAGCCGTTTACCAGGTTTCGAGCGTGTTTTCATCCACGTTCACATGCACTTTCGGTTACCTTGTGTGCTCTCAGCTAAGCAAAGCTATAGCTACTTTCCACACCCCTATCCTGTGGCTTTGCTTAGCAACAGGCAACCCAGATTAGCAATGCTCCAATATGCTTACAGTTACGGTGGTGCACCCCTCTCTTGATGTCATGTTTACCTCCAGGCCACTCCTCGGTGTTGTACCACTATGCCGTGTGGTACAGCCTTACGCCGGCGGGGAGTTTGCGATTCAGTATTACTTGACTTATTTGCATGGCATTGACTACTAATTCCTAGTTACCACGCAGAACACTGTTACAGACCCTTAGCAACCCTTGTGCCATGGTTGTGGTATAGCATGCAAGCCATTGACTTATGGGGAATTCATGAATTGTGTTACATTGCAGTTTTATGACATCTAAATATATTTTCCTTGTGATCCCATTTGTGCACTGATGCACTGCGGTTTTACTTTGCGTTAGTGTGGCCATGACATTAAATGTTATTTTTTGTGTGTTGTGCATATTTTTTATGCCATTGGCTATATATTTAGCCATTGGCATATATTAACATTATAATACGTAAGTTTGGTCCGCTTTCATGGCTCCGATTTTATGTTTGAAAAAATGTAAACCGTTTTTTTTTTTTGAGTGGAGAGTGGGTGATCTTGTGAGGGTCTCCAGATGCTCATCCAAGTCCTGACAGATATTGATTTTTTTTTTTTTTTTTTTGCAGTTGCTGCCTTTAGTGCATGCCTTGATCTTTTCCAGGTACGAGGACTTCAGAAAGTAGAGCATGCTTTTCGTCTGTTTATCAGACCAGCATGGAGTGTGCTGTGGCCTTGTGCCTTAACAGATGCTGCCATGACTACAACTGCCAGTATCAGAATGAAGAAAGTATGATCAGAGTTATGGTTTAAGGTTTTAGAACCACTGTTTCTGGGGTGTGACACTACATTAACCAAACCCATATAACCAGCAGGGGCATTATGGCACAGTGTTATTATTGGCAAGTTTGGTTTAACCAAAAATGCTTTGTCACAGACATGTTTCTTTTAATTCTAATTTTACTTGTATTCTGCATGAAACCAATTCAAAACATTTCTATTATGTAATACTTCTAATGACCAGTGTTTGTGTACCTTGCCTTAGCTATTTTTTAGAAATATAAAATCGGAATGTTATACTTTCCTTCATTGTAGCATCGAGAATATTTTTTTTTGGGGGGGGGGGCTGCATATTCCAGCAGCATGGTAAGAAAGGTGTAGGTGCTCTGCACATTCACAGTAGTCAGAATTCATGATAATGAGCATGCCAGACCATTTTATATCCAAAAGTGGCCATAAACGTTTGCATATTACAGCGATTCTTAGAGATAAATACTGAAGACACATGAAACATGTAAATAGACTTGATTTTATGTGGAAAAGTTGAATATCGCCCATTAACTTACCTTTATTCTAGTTATGTAGGAAATGTGTTAGGAAGCCACAGACTTCTAAATGTAAGGAAATACATAAAATTATAGTGTAAGAAGCACTTACAAATAGGTAACAGTACTGAATTAAATTAAAAAGAAATGTTAGTTTTGCTGGTATCCTGTGCATGTTATGATGGGGTTAATGACTGTTGTAAACTTGTGATGGAAATGGGAATTCAGTACAGAAACATTGCAAATGATTAATGATCACTGAGGAAATGATTGTATTGTCGTGCAGTGATTGTGCCTACGTGTTATAAATGCAGTCATTCAATTGTGAAGTACTGCAGTGACTAGCAGTGATGAATGAAAAATGATATGAACAGATGACAATGGTAGGGGGTTAGACAAAGGATGAATCTGTTAAAGAAGGATTTGCTTTATTAATGGGAATGTACCGCACTGATGCTGTACCACAACTTCACTTGGCTGGTTTTGTTTAATGTGTACCTTTACACTGCCAATTAGGCTATTGAAAAGGGTCCTTGCACCAGCACACTGTCGTATTCTTTTACCTTAGAAAGAAGACGCGGGACAACTGTGTGCAGTTGGTACCAACTCCAAACTTTATTGACCGGCCAACATACCTTACAATACACAACAACTTCCTGTCTCACGCCCTTGCGTCATGCACTTTCCCCCGCCCCCAAAGAGCACTAGCTAAGGCAAGACAACACAGTCCATTGAATACACCACATCTCCTTTTCCATAAGGCCCCTTTTCACTTAACACAAAACCCAGATCTATTCAATTTCTTCCACTTCACTACGAACTTGGTACATTGACACCAAATGCTCACTTAGCCACATTCAGATTACTATAAACCCCAAATGACATTGTTATTTATACCCTGATCTTCACAGATCCAAACGGTCCGGCTTGTTAATAACTCTTCCTGATCTGGTCCTCACAACATCACTGTGTGCCCGGGGTTCCGCGGGAAGGCCATTGCAAAATGGCAAGGCCTCATCGGTCTTACTTAGCACACTTTCCGGACACCCAGGGTTTGATTCACAGTCAGGCTCAGATAAGGGAATCAAATGCACACGGTTTCGCCGCACAGTCCCTTGGGGCACATCTACCTTAAATGACCTCGGCGAGTAATGTTTTTGATCTACAGTACCTGGGGTCTTCATATCTGTCACCCACACCTGGTCACCGGGCAACACATCCCCCAGCGGCCTTGCCCGATGGCGTCTGTTGTAGTTTTCGCCATTATACACCCTCTTCTCCCCCTCTTTCCCCATGAGCCTTCTCCAGTCCGGCAGCACAGGGTCCAACTGCGAAGGATGAATCGGAAGAGAGGTCCGCAACCGTCGTCCCATAAGAAGTTCCGCAGGGCTATAACCATTCTGCAGTGGCGTTGTCCTGTACGCCAAGAGAGCCATGTACGGATCAGCACTTTTTTTTAGCAGGTTCTTCACCGTCTGCACCGCACGTTCTGCCTCCTCGTTACTCTGCGGGAACCTGGGGCTGCTTGTGACATGCTCGAAGCCATAAGCAGTTGCAAAGGCCGCAAAAGACTGCCCTGAAAACTGAGGTCCATTATCAGACACAAGTACCTCTGGGATACCATGGCGAGCGAAGAAAGATTTTAGGTGGGTGATGACCTCGTTGGATTTGCTATGTTTCAACAATGCGATCTCAAGAAACCTGGATAAGTAGTCCACAGCAAGAAGGTAAGTATGACCTTTTAGTTCAAATAAATCCGCGCCCACTCTTTGCCATGGTCGGTCAGGACATTCTGTTGGGATGAGGGGCTCAGGAGGATTCCTTCTCTCTGAGATGCACGTCCTGCATCTTAAAACCATGTCATTTATCTGCTGGCTAAGTCCAGGCCACCAGACGGTCTGACAGGCTCTGGCTTTGCACTTCACAATGCCTTGATGTCCCTCATGCAATTTCAACAACACCTCATTACGCATGGCAGAGGGATAACAAGGCGAATCTTTAAAAGCAACCCATCTTTCACTGTTAGTGTGGACCGATCTGGCCAGTAGCTCTTCAGTAAGGGTTCCTGGTTCGCATACAGCGCCACCCTGGCTGCACAAGTCCATGACCCGCACACACTGTCCGCTTTCAGCTGCTCCCGTAGTGTTTGGAGGAAGGATGGCTTCACCTGCATGTTTTCCACAATACTGTTCACGTAGATATCCGTGTCCTCCATTAACTCCGTTTCCTCCGCGGTTAGCTTGGTTTTAAGTGGAGAACGTGACAGGGCATCTGCCACCCACAGTGATTTCCTGGAGCGTACTGCACCGTGTATGAGAACTGCATCAATCTCATCCTAAAGCGTTGGATTCTGGGCGGTAGAAGATCCAGCGCCTGACCTCCCAGCAATGAAACCAGGGGTTTGTGATCAGTCTCTAGACAGAACGATTTGCCTAATAGGTAATCTCGGCGTTCACATGCCCAGGTAGACGCTAGAGCCTCTTTCTCAACCTGTGCATATCGTTGCTCTGTGGGTGAGAGTGACCTTGATGCGTATGCCACGGGTCTCCAGCCGTCCTCCCATTGTTGCTGCAACACACTCCCTAACCCAAAGGAAGAAGCATCCGCGGAAACCTTTGTATCCCTCTCGGGTCATACACAGCCAAAACTGGAGGTGAGGTGATTGCCTCTTTTAAGTCCTTGAATGCCTTTTCCTGGTCCCCACCCCAGTACCAGCTGTTCTTTTTTGATAATAAGTCTCTCAAAGCTCTGTCCCTCTCAGCCAAATGAGGGATGAACTTCCCACCTGATTCACCATGCCCAGGAAACTCCTAAGTTCTCCTACTGTAGCAGGTGCCGCCATCTCCGTGATGGACGCGGTCCTCCTTGGGTCCGGGCTTATACCAGCATTCGTAATGACATGGCCCAAGAAAGTCACTGTGCCCCTCGACAGGTCACATTTCCCTACATTCAACGTAATACCTGCTTCTTCCAGTCTCTTTAATACCGCGTGAAGCCGGGCATCGTGCTCCTCCTGGCAACGCCCCAGACCAACACATCGTCCATGTGACAAATCACACCCTCTAATCCTTCAATGACCTCTGCCATCATGCGTTGAAAGTGTTGGTGCAGAATTAATGCCAAAGGGAAGGCGATTGAAACGGAACGCCCAAAAGGGTTATGAATGTGGTAAGCGGCCGACTCCTCTGACAAAGGAATTTGCCAAAATCCCATATTGGCATCCAGTTTGCTAAACACCTTCGCCCCAGCAAGCATCCCAAGACTCTGCTCAACCGAGGGCAGCACGAACCTTTCCCTGCATAATGATTCATTTAGCTTAGTGTAGTCTACACATAGTCTCAGCCTGTTACTGTCTTTCTTTGGGACTACCACCATGCCTGCACACCAATCAGTAGGTTCTTCCATTCTGGTAACGACACCCAGCGCCTCCATCCTCATTAACTCCTCTTTCACTTTCCCCATCAATGGCAGTGGTATCCTCCTGGGGGTCTTCAGAGAGTATGGCACCGCCTTTGGCTGAAGCTTTATGTGGTATTTCGCTGCACTACCCCCAACCCAGAGCATAAGTCCGGGTATGAGGTCTTCAAAGACTCCATGGTGATAGTGTCAACACGTTTCAGGAGGCCCAGCCCCAAAATAGCAGGAAGGCCTAAAAGCGGCATGGAGTCCTTTTACAACATACACTTTCTCACATGTCTGTCTTTGTCCATAGCCAAGCTGAAGCTCCAAGGATCCTGTAACCTCCAGTGGCATCCCTCCAGGACCCAACAAGGGTTTCTCCGGCTGCTGGAGCACAGGAGCATTCTTCCCACTGAACAAGTTGTGCAGGTCTGACTTGGAGATAACAGTAACATCCGCCCCGTGTCAAGCTTGAAAGTCATAGGTGTGCCCTGTATTTTCACCTCCACAATCCAGGAATGGTTCCCGGAGGAGACAGAACCAAGGAAGAACCCCTGTTCTTCACGCTCACCCGGCTCCTCGTCTTCCTCAATACTCTGCACCACCTTGAACTGTCGGCAGACCCGCTGGTAGTGGCCCTTCTTCCCACACGAGCGACATCTTGCAGCAGTCGCCGGGCATAGGAGTCTATGGTGAAATGGCCCCCCACACCTGTAACACTGCGAGCTCGGGGCGTCTTTACTCTTTTGCGTCTGGCGCTGAAAAATCGGTGCCAAGGGCTTGCCCCAACCTTTCGAGGCCTCTGGCCTGCGTCTGGCGTCCAGTGGTGTCTGCACAGCATTCACGTTATACTGCAGGGCGGTACTGTCGCACTGCAAGGCCGTTTGCTGCTTCTTGACCTCCTCCGACTGTCTGGCCATATTTACAGCTCTCTCTAAGTCCAACTCTTTCTCCATCTGCATCCGCTCGGACAGTCTGGTGTCTGCCAAGCCCACAACAATTCTATCCCTTATAAGCTCGTCGTGCAGCGTCCCATAATTGCAATGTTCAGCTAAAGCATGCAGGGCAGTAACAAAACCATCAACAGTCTCGTTCAGTTCTTGTTTTCGCATGTTAAATCGTGCACGTTCGTAAACAATGTTCTTTTTGACAATAAAAAATCTTGGGAAACCCTCCTTCACTTTGGCATACTCCTGGTGCTCTGCCTCGGTTAGCTTGAGGCCTCTCAAGACATCGTCGGCCTCATCGCCCATACAGTATATCAGGGTGTTCACCTGGTTCCCTTCTGGGTTGGAAGATAAATTACTGGCCTGCCGGAACCGTTCAAACCGGCGTATCCATCGTGTCCATTCGTGGGGTTTGGAGAAGTCAAAGGGCTCTGGCGGCTGAATACTGAATGTAGCATTGGGAGCGCTAGCCGCCATGTTGATTCTAGCTCGTGGCTGCCGACCATTCTCGTCCGACATGTCCGCTCTCCACGTCACTTGGCCACTCGTACGGTCTTCAGCAAGAGGTCAGCACTCCCAGGCACAGCCACACAGCACTTCTGACACCATGTCGTATTCTTTTACCTTAGAAAGAAGACGCGGGACAACTGTGTGCAGTTGGTACCAACTCCAAACTTTATTGACCGGCCAACATACCTTACAATACACAACAACTTCCTGTCTCACGCCCTTGCGTCATGCACTTTCCCCCGCCCCCAAAGAGCACTAGCTAAGGCAAGACAACACAGTCCATTGAATACACCACACACACTTACTGGCAAACAATTGTTAAATAGTGTAATAAATGAAGGAACAAATAATACAAAACTAAATAAATATACATATATATATATATATATATACATATTTTCAGTCTGTCGTATCTCCAAGATGCACAGTAAATATCTTCTGGAATACAATACTGGAGTGTGTGCATCATTCTGGAAGAAAATGACATGTATGACTGTACATGACATGCTTAGTGCATGGAGAAGTCTGCAGTATCTTGGAGTTTGTACCACCTAACTTTTTTTGTAGGGTGTTAAGCACACATGGTCATTGTTGTGCATTTTCAATAATCATGGCATGCAAACATTTTTTGTGAATGACTGGCTTTTTTTTCTTTTCTTTAATATACAATAATGATGCAAAACAAGGGATCAAAGTAGAGAAGGGGATAACTTTATCCGTGAGTAAAAGTTTGTCCTTGTGGCAGCCTTTAGGACATATGGGAAATGTGTGTTTGGTAAATGCGGGAGGGACAAACAAGCTGAGAGGATAAAAGCCTGGAATCAAGTTGTTCTCAACTTTAATGCAGTGGAAACAGTGGCACTGGTCAATAAAGACTGGAAGATACCGATTTTATTTTTATTATTGACCATCAGTGCCACTGTTCTAAGTGAATTTGGTGATTTTGCTGTGGTTGCACTTTGTTTCTTTTGTTCTTTTCTTTTATTAATGCAGTGGGAGCCAGAAATCGTACATTACGAAGATGGCAAATAAATATGGTAGGACATGTTAGAAGCAAGGTGTGATGCAAGATGCAATTGCCAGTACCAGTACGGGGGGGGGGGTCTGCAACAATTAACTAATTAACACCAGCTGAGGAATACCTTTTGTCTGTCACTGGAGTTTAGTATCATATAGATGTTGGCACTGGAGTAATCCGAGGGAGTGTGGACAATGGCTGTTGCCAACATCTGTAGCAGCAGCACTCATCTGCTCATGGTTAGTTTAAAAGCAGTACCATATATTAATACAGAGAATTAAATACTGACAATGATTACATTAAACAAATAATTACTATTGCTAGGTAAATCTTCTGCTTCAGCACAGAATGTCAGTGAAGACATTGTGCAGGTGTGCCCCGCACCCTCTGAATAAGCATACAGTAATGTATGCTATTTCATTATAAGTAATGAGTTCAAATATGTTTTACAAGGTCAGCCTCAGAAGCACAGTTCAGCCATACCACTGCATTTGGAGGACATCGGCAGCAGAATGGCTGTTGGTGATAATGATGAAAACATAGTTATGTTTGAGGCAGCCTGAGGAAAGTGACATGCAGTCCCCAAATTCAGTGGCAGGATCTTTCACCCCACAACATGCTAACAAGTCTGCAGGAAGTGACGGTGCATCACAAAGTCAAGCACATCCTGACATTACATTCACAGTTGTACAGGAGGAACACCCATGTACCTCTACACATGTGTTTCCACACAAAGAAAACACTTTGAGGGTCATGGCAGGCATTTAGGAGTAAGTGTCCACACTGACACCTTTACAAAGGGGAGGCAGGTGCTGACGTTTGTACAACTCTTCCAGGAAACATGAAAGGCATTAGCTGCTTAGCAGCAAAGCTCTGAGAACTACCACAGGGGGTCAGCTGGAAATGGTCAGAGCCCTCCAGGGTGTATGTGAGGATTTCCAGCACTACCTCAAAATGGAAGAGAGCAGAGATAACGCCATGGTCATACTAATGGTGTATGGTGGCACAGCAAGCATCCATAGCAGTTTCTATTCATACACTAGTTAGGACTTTCCCATCTCGAGTAGGAGTCACTTTTGTAGGGGGAAGAGGATAGGGTACTGTCCAGACACACGGGTACTTCTCAGGAAAGTATTGTAACTAGTCGGAGAGTACTATCACAACAGATTTCATGCAAGACATGTCAGAGTTGATCTACACCTACGCTAATCTCTAACATGAGGTCCTGATCATGTTCATGAAGCACTGTCAGGTCAGTGTCTGCAGGGTCAACAGTATCAAGTAGGTCACAGCCTAGAACCAACTCACCATACAAATCTCATGACAGCTCCTCTTCAAAATTACTTCCAGTGTCATCTAGCCCATCCTTTGATGTGCATGACTCATTTGATCTTGATCTGCTGTGAATTAACAGTTCTGTTGCTTACAATTTCACCTGCATAAAGATCATTGAATGGTTTGAGTAGAAGAAAATATCCTGATGGGGGCTTGGGACATTTAACAAATGTATGCATTACAGCTTTGTAGTAATGCTGCTTAGAAACTCAGGCAACTGTGGAAAGAAATCTGCATGATTTAACATAACATTGAATTGATTATAACCACTGCTGTATGCATTAACATTCCAAAAACTCGCAGTTACCTACCCCTGTAAAGTTTTACTACATCACTTTTCATGGAAACACAGTACTGAGATAATTAAACTTAAAGGAGTATCCTCCTATTTATACAAACACTGCTGCCACTTTACCCTCACCACTGCAAAAATTATACTTTTTGTCTATTAAGTCACAAATTACTGTGCATGACCAATTAAAAATAACCTGATGCGTGTGGTACCTCAGGAAGCATACTTTCATTTGATAAGTTGAAAATAAGAAAAAAATGGATACATTTTTATTCAGATGCAATGCATGAAGTCCTCAAATATTGAAATATCTGCTTTTTACTAATTGCATCAAATGAGCACAGTTGCTACATGCATACTTACACAACTTCTAAAGAAGTTATTCTGCAAAACAGATAAAGGTGATTATTACTTATATGATGCCTTACAACACTAAACAGGGGTCATTGAGCACTTGGACATGAGTTCTACAGACAGTAATATGAATAACTGTTATGAAATAAAAAATATACATTTTAAGATGAGAGAAAGTGTTGGATAAACAGTGATGCAGACCATATGTCATACAGCATAGTTGACAGATGTCTCTGCATGTATCAGTTATACTTGTGTGTTTTTTTACAGTAAAGGAAACTGTAAACTGTCATGGTTCATAGTTCTGGGCTGTATGCCACCTCTTTGCCTGCACAGCTGCATGCCATGCACAAACCTGCAGCATGGGGTCCCTTGCTACTCCTGCTGACTGGTCATCATCAGCCATAGTGGGCTAGAAGTAGGAGCTGCAATGACTGCATAGGTCACTTTACCACCAGACTTGTGCAAAATCATGTTATGCAGAATGCAACATGCAGTAAACCTCTATCACTCAGTTGCTGGGTCATACTGAAGGCCACCCCACAATTCATCCAATCATCTGAAAAAAAAGCGGGGGAGGGGAGAGAAAGCAAAAGAAAGTAAAAGTGTTTTAGTATTCTGCAATACATTTCACCATGAATAACAACTTAAATACAATATAAAAAAAGACATATTTTTCAGCTTACCAACAAGATGACCACTGGGCATCCTATCATGCAGGAAGAGGTAGTACAGTGAAGTAGTGTGCCAGATATGGGAATCGTGCCCTGCCAGGCAGACACATTGGTGATACACCCCCATGTACCACACTACCTGGCAACTGATGGAATGGTAGCCTTTTCTATTGTGATACTGTTCCCCCATGTACCAGAAGGGGCCCAAATTGCAACATGGATGCAATCTATTGCACTAAATACTTCAGGGAAATGTGTCTCCCCATAAAAGGTACTCAGTCATAGTTCTGTCCTCGGGTGACACTGGAAAATAGATGTACTGATCCACATGTGCCAAGAGTACATCCAGTAACTGCTACAGTATCCTCTAGGCAGAAGCTTGTGAGATCCCCAACGTGTCCCCAGTCTGTCTCTGGAAGGGCCTCATGGCAAATATAGTGAGGGCTATACATATGTTAGTGACCATGGGAAATGGGAAGTCCAGGCATTCCTCTAGTACTCCTATGAGGATCACACATACCCACAAAGACCTTTACAAGGTCCCTATCTACTCTGTATTTATCTTCTGATTATTAAAGTTGTAATGAGTTTTCCTCTGCTTCTATCTCTGCCTTCTTGGGCGGTGAGCACCACTGGGTGCAAGCTGTTTTGGCTTGGCCAAAATAAGCAACTTGCGCCTAGAAATAGCAAGGCTAACAGCAAGTGACAGCATTTTCACAGATTGCAAAGTAGATAGGATTGGGGAGACTCTGCTGTATATAACTTATCTTCACTCTGCGCTTAAAAGCAGGAAAATTCCACTATGAATCACAAGAGGGTGATAGTGTTTCATTAGTACATGCTGACTTGCATCATATCTTATTTAAATCTTGTTATGACTTCATTTGCCAAGGCTTATTCAAGGCCATCACTTTAGAGTTAGTGGCCTCTATGAATCACGACTTAGCTGTGCTCATTTGCAAACCGTGAAAATAGCCATAACGTATCTATGTAATGATTATGAATGCCACCTTTTGTCGTCTTTATTCAATAAGTGTTCACTGGATAAAAATACTATGCATCTGTCGATTACAAAATTAATATCAGTAGGCATCGCAGTGGGTGCAGAAGTGGATCAAGGCCAAAGTGAAATTTTTATTGAGTTTTCAGTTCAGTCCTCTTAACCAGTATGTACAAAGTTTTAATCCAGAAGAGTTCTGTTAGAAGTTACTCCAAGGACCAGGTTTTCAGGGATGTAATCGTGATATGATGCAGAAGATTTCATGATGTAATAATGATGCTATAGATATTGAATCCAAAAAGACCGAATGCTCTAAATGTGAATTTATATGTCAAAACTAAAATGTCAACATATTATTTTATTCTTCTATTCTTTCCATTTCCAAATGCAATCTACTGTAATATTTTCATTAAAATGCTAAAGCAGATTATCAATTACATTGCAGCTTTTAAATGAGATTGTGCCATGGCTCAAAAGAAGTTTTTTGTAGTATGTATACTGTTCTGATGTCCACGATGTAAGAGACCTTCCTTAGAAGGGCTATCTTTTTCAGGGAATCTATTGCTCCTTGGAATGTCTTCTGTTATTTCTTTGTTCCTGCTGGATTGTCATGCTCACCTAATAAAGCAGGTAAACAATGATTTCACACTCCAGCTGCAATTTCAGTGCAAAGAAGTTGTTTGATATGTTCCAAAAAAAGTATACTAGTGAGGCTTTTTAGTTTTTGTTGAATAACTCATGCTAAGTAACTTCGTACCACAACTTTGTGACTACAGCATGTGTTTTATGGCAATGTGAAGTTCAGAATCTCATAAGTAGGAGCTACCTCGACATCAGTAGGTTACTGGAGGCCAGTACTTCATAAACTGGTGCAAACGACATGTTGTAACTGTTAAGGGAAGCTATTCCATTAGCATGGGTTGGTTTCCAGGGAATCTGAGAAGTGAAAGAGGCAGCCTTTACAAATAGAGATAAGAAGAATCAGCTTTTAAGGCACTTACTCTTCTGTTCAAATCTGTTAAAATATATTCAGGAGATAACTCAAACGAGAAAAAAGATCAGCTGTTCAGGCACTTGTTAAAAAGACTTGCAGTGTATTTCCGCCTTACATAACGTCAAAGGTAATAGAATCAGTACTGATATTTTCTCTGAACTGCTTCCAAGCTATATACATGGATCAATGTAACTTACCTTTTTGCAGTGAACGTAGAATCCCTAATCACGTACTCTGTAAGCTGACTATATTATGTTTTAGTTATCAGAATTAAAACAACAAATCTTGGCTTTACATCCTCATGGTCTGTGATAAAGAAGTTTTGTTTTAAAGAAAATTATTCTGCTGTGAAGTCTTTCATTGGCTACAGACAGTAACTCTGTGCTTCTTAGAGGTCAAAACGTATTAATATAATTTATTCAAACAACACTTCATTTGGGTCCATGTCTAATTTTTTACATTTCCACATAAGTAAAAAGCATGGATTTTCTTTACTGCCCAATGCTTTCATCTTTATTTTGTATACGGCATCAGAAGCAATCACATGCAAAAGATTAAAAAGATGCTTGTGGCATTTTATATTCATAGGCTACTGTCCGTTTTGTTGACAGGCATTTATCCTTTTGCACCATTCACTCTGTTTACACAGCAACAGTGTGTCTTCCCATAAACATGTGCCCCTTGAAGGGGGATGTATGAAACCATCAATAACTAACCATAGTTTTTTTTTCTGGCTCACTGGATTCTGCCTCCATTGCCTCTTACTCAGCTTACTCCATTTTGAACAGAAAGGTATCACATACCAAAGGCCAGATTTATTTACAGAAATCAGAAATAGTTAAACCTTTATCAAATGTTAAAGTAGTTGTAAAGTGGAAGCACTGTCTGTCATGGTGCTTATAGATGTGTATCTGTATTTTCACACACACACATATGCATGCTTCACACCACTCACCACTGAACACGCCAAAAGGCTTTCCTGCATAGGTTCATAGGTTAGTACCAAGCTAACTGCCCTTGCGAGCCATTTTAAGCCTAGCCAGTTATCCCTTGTGAGACTCAAACCCTGCACCTTGTGTTTGTAAGGCAAACACCTTAACCATTAGGCCACCCTCATACATTCCCCCTTCAAGGGCACATGTTTATGGGAAGACACACTGTTGCTGTGTAAACAGAGTGAATGGTGCAAAAGGATAAATGCCTGTCAACAAAACGGACAGTAGCCTATGAATATAAAATGTCACAAGCATTCACATATATATATATATATATATACACAGCAAGTCACATACGCACACACATGCTTTTGATGTCTCCCAGAATCTAAAAAAAAAAATGCACAGCAACCCCCCCATTCCATCTTTCTCTACTCTAAAACTTGTATTCTTAGTGATATAGCTTCAATAAACTGTATCAGCCCAATGAGAAGCCATCTGCTGCTTCACTGTGTGTGTGTATATATATATATATATATATATATATGTATGTATATATATGTGTGTGTGTGTATGTATATATATTATGTAATTAGCTACACCACTGTGCTGAGTTGCCTGTCTAGAGTGTTGCTTTTAATATACTGGAATACTAACGTCTAGTATTCACCCTAGCTTATGTCTGCTCCTTATAACTTGCCAAATTAGTTTCTAAGAACTTTTTTTATGAAATTGTTAAACTTTTCTTGGTACAGATTTGAATTTCTGCAAATTTTTTGATAAGTATTGTAGATTTTCCTGTAACCTGTTTGTGATTATCTTTCCTTAAGACAGTTTTGCATTTATATAAGTTTCATTTTTGACATGTATTGGAGCTTTTCTCCTCAGGTCTCCACGGAAAATGGGACTTTGGCTTAGCTGGATTAACCCGGTTAACAAATGACAAACTTTTTACCACTTGTTCCTCAGATACTTGCAGAATGTAGTGCATTTCTATCTGCCTGCGCACATTGGATAAACTTGGCAACAACCTCTTACTCACATTTATTTATTTGTTTTTGTATGTCGGGAAAGTCTGATTGGGAATGATTGCATTTCAAGTGGAAGCCTGGAGAGAAAATTGCTCTGTCAGACTCCACAATTATGGTCTCTTGCGCACAACAGCAAGCATTTGGAGAGAGTCAGCATTAACAAAATGATGCCCTCTGTATTCATACACTTTAGAAACAAATACTCAGCTTCTGTGTATATTTCACAAGTGTTTTGTGCAATGAATATGCACTGATAAGTTGGCACTGGCAAGCAGTGTAATAGACTACACCCTTTTTTTCAGGTTTTCATTTGTCAGAAGTTGAAATTAGCAACAGCTTATTGCAGAATAATATTAATTCTGACTTACCCACTATAAATCAGCATTTTATTTATTTATTTAAATAATTTTTAGTAAATTACTTTTCTGATACAAGTCCAGATGATGAACTGTTCTGTGGTTGTGTGATAAGATTTTAAGATACTGTATCAAAAATAATTTGCAAATATCCTTGATTATAGTCTAAAGAGCCAGGAGTGGAGTGAGTTCTAAAAACTGAGTATTAAAGGCATTATTGATGCATAGGTTGATAAATGTTTGACCATGGTTATCTTTTCAGCCACAGTGATAAAGTCCTCCAAATAATTGAATCTTTTTGTACATTTTCAGATTGTGCAACTTCTGGCCTCTGCCTCTCAGATAAATTGATAAACACAGCTCCTTCAAACTGCAACTTAAAACAAAAACTTAAGGATTCTTGGTTCTGCTCCTTCTCTCCCAGCTGAACACTACACTTTATCAACACATTGTATTAATAGCTGACCTAAATCTTTTCCTGCTACTTGGCAATTCCTCTTCAGAAACCAGTAACTGTGTTTCACTTCCATAGTCAAACTGTCTAATGTCCTTTTCATTCTTCCTCACTAATGGGTTCAGATCTGATCCTCCGATCCAACTCGGCTGCATATACTAGACTTAGGACCCAGCTCTCGAGCTCCTCCCTCTGCCCATAATGTCCTACTGTATCCCCATTATTGCCTCATATCTTGTTTGTCGCCATCATGGTTAGATGGAGGTTCTGCTCTCAAGCACTTGCAAACGTATTTATTTAGGTTTTCTTCAAAGCCTGTAAAATTTTATAAAACTTTATAAATTTAAATAACTTTGCATCTTTCATTTAATCCTCCCTCTTAGTTTTTGCTGGCAATAGTGATATTTTTCCTTTTTTTTCTCCTTCTACTATTCTTATTAGTGTTTCAGTTACCATCATTGGTATTCTGTGTACCCTTGATAGGTATTCTGTGTACCCTTGATTGGTATTTATCTATTTACCATTGTTGGTTATAACCTTTTTTGTTCTATCGCTGTATATTGTTTTCTCTTATACTGCTGCAGTATATGAGAAACCAAAAGGTTTTAATAAATGCACTTCTTGTGGACATATCTCTAATTCATGTTTCCACAAGAAGCACGTTTACTGTCTTGGACCTGCTCACTTGAATAAGGCCTGTATAGTGTGCTCTACGTTCAACCCTAGAGCTTTGGCTGACAGGTGCAACAAACTTCTATTAAAAAGTTTGCTTCCTGCTTCTCCTGGGGCTCGAACCTCTTGATAAACCTCAAAAACAGTTTCTTCAGAATCCAGGGAAAATGTCTCCACCAAAGTCCTCCAGGGCTTCATCGGAGCCTATGTAGAAAGTGAGAAAAATCGTGAATCTGACATCTTTGGATCTGAAGTCTCTCAGTCTTCCTTCAGATCGTAAGGTGTCACCTCCCATAGTTGCATCTCCCTCACTGACTACCTGTTCTGTGGATCCTAAGCCTACAGATTGAAGCCCAGTATGTCTCATAGGAGCTGTACACCAAAGTTTTTGGTTAAACCTATTTCACTCTCCTTGCCTGCACAATTATTTCAGACTCCAAAGAAGCATTCTAGGCCCCCTTCAACAGCATCTCCTAGGTCTTTCAGAAGTTTGACAGAAGTGGATGTGGATGGGATGATGCGGAAATTCCTCAGATCCAGATGGGTTCCTGCCAGCTCCTTCCCCTGCTGGATCTGTGAGTGTGCTTTCAAAGTCCATTTAATCTCCCTCTCCAATCCAACCTGTGGTTTGAGTCCCAAAATCCAATGAGAGTTTCCTCCTCCACTCCGGTTTCTGTAACTGGCTTTGCTCCAATACCCTGGGATCAGAGTGGGTCTCAAAGCGGAGATGTTGTCACCAGGTCCAAGTGAGAGGGATTGGCTCCAGTTTTGTCAGATCCATCCCTTCCTTTCGGAACTTTGGCCCTAGAGAGCTTGGATCCAATTCTCCCCTTGAGGCTCAGATCTGGGGATGGTCTTGGCCTACTTTTTTAGAAGCTCCATCTCTGAGGAGGAGGAGGAGGGTAGAGGCTTCCCTTGGTCCATTGGCTTTCAAGGTGGCAGAAAGTGCTTTTTCTCTCTAGAGAACAGTCTCTTCTTATGTTTCGGATTCTACCTCTTTTCCCTCATTGGTTCCAAGCTCTGAGTCAGTCAGACCTACTCTACAGGGACAACCAGTTCCAATTAGTCTCCACTCAGTTCCACTAGATGAATTTCCTCTCTCTTCCAACACCTCCCCAGAACATCCCACAGAGGAGGTCCCCAAGATGAGGATGTGTAAAAAGAGAGAGACTCCTGATTGGAGTCTCTCATGGAAGACCCTGTTTTGGTGAGGAGAAGGATCCCCCAGGTTGCCACCTGATGACATCTCTTTTGGAGATATTCTAGAAATTCTTAAGGAGGAAGGTGGTTGGTCATCCCAAACTCCACCTGAAGAATCGGTAGTCTTGGAGGCTTTTGGTTCTGGACCATCTATGTCTTGGGTGACGCCCTGGCAGATGAACTTATTGACCTGGTTTTCCACATGGTATGGAGGACTAGATACTGTTTAGCCCATTCCCAAGCTCCCTGACAAGTTTTTGGCCCCACCTTTGGACAGACCCCACTGGAGCAAAGCAGTCCATGTTGATGCTATGGTGGTGACAGCAGCCACTAAGAAAAAGCTAGGAGAAAAGAGCTGTGTTCTGTTCATTCTCCTAACATAGAGTGTAGAGAATTGGACAGATTTGAATAGTGTTCACCTCAGCTGCTTTTGCTCTGAGGTCACTAAATTATCTGGCACATTTTACTAGGCTGCAAAGAGATTTGACTAAAGAATTGTTGGGTACTCTCGAGTCTGTCTGTTGAGGACTTCAAAAAGACTTCCTCTCAACTGTCTACTTCAAACCGTTTGAGGTTAATCTCTCATACAGCTGAAGGTACTTCATGAGCAGCTGGTTCAGGAATCGCCATAAGGAGGCAGGCCTGAATGCAACCATGTGAGATTGTCCAGCCCTTTAAGACATCCTTTGTTAATGCCCCATTTTTTGGCACTTCCTTGTTTAGACCATCAGTTAAGGACACACTTACCCACAGCAAGTCCCTGTCTGCTGTGGCAATCAAGTTTTCTGTCCTTCAGTGCAATGGACTTTTTCTAGGAACCAAACAGGTGGTAAGAAGATGTGTTTCTGTAAATCTCCAGGACCTTTCCAGGATTCGCTTGGAGATAATTCCTCCAGAGGCAGAGGGGGAAATTTTAATGGCAGATGTCACCTTAGAGGTAGAGGAGGCCCGCAGAACCAGGGCTTTAGAGATTCCTTTTCAGACAGGCCCAATAGCACTCCTGAAGTGCTGCTCAACTGTCCAATGCTGGAGGCTGTCATGGGTCTGTTCTCTTTGCACCTAGATACCTTGTCAAACATCACAACAGATTTATGGGTGCTCAGAATAATATCTGGAGGTTACTACATATCATTTTCCCTTCTTCCTCCTTGTCAAATAAAGAAACTTCCTGACATTCCACCCAGTCAGATTAAGGAAGCAGCACAAGAAAGACAAACACTGCTAGAAAGAGAGTAATCCAGAAGGTCCCACCTAACCAGATAGGATTCTGAACCTACTCGTGTTTTTTTTTTAGTGCCAAAGAAAACAGGGAATCTAAGTTGAATGAATCCATTTGTAAAGAAAGCAAAGTTTGGAATGGTCATGGTGCAGTCCTTTCTGCACAAGGATGATTGGATGTGCTCTATAGATCTTCAGGATGCTTCCTATCACATAAAAATATACAGATGATCTAGAAGACCTCTTTGCTTTTGGCTGGGAACCAATCATTACAAATTCAGAGCTCTGCCCTATGGACTCGCCACAATGCTCAGGGTGTTCTACCAAATGCATGGCAGCTCACTTGAGACTGAAATGATTACAGGCGTTTCCATATCTGGATAGCGTCTATATCACATAATCGAAGCTTCAAAACATTGAATCTGATATGGTCGAGACCATATCATCAATGTATTGAAACTTCGAATATGTAAAAAATAAACAAAAAAATAACTTGCCTAAATGTTTAAAGCAGATGGGCACCCCCCCCCGCTACTTAAATATACCAACTCTGAGATCGCACTACAGTGCAGTAAAGGGAAATCTTCCCTTATGGAGATTTCCATTAAAACGTTTAAAGTTTCAAAACTTCGATGATATGGTGCTGACCATATTAGTTTTGAAGTTTTGAAACTTCGATGAAGCAATATAGACCCTCTGGATGATTGGCTCTTCACCACCCCCCTCCAAGCATTAACTTCAACATGCCAGGGACTATCTCCTGCAGATTGCAGTGCCTTGGGCATCGCAATAAAACTTTCCAAATCAAGAGCCTGGAACTCATCAGGACAATTTTTAACATGACTCAGGTAGCATCTTTACCTCTCCACCTCATTATCTCTATCAAAAATCAGGTACAGCCTATCCTTTCTCATCCTTCTCCTCCCGCAAGATTAGTGCTTCAAGCATTTGGGTCTGTGTCAACTGCCATAATCCTGCTCCCTCTTGCACGCTTCTTTATGTGAATTCTGCAATGGACTTTAGCTGCACAATGGTGCATTCTACATCAATCTCTGTCTTTTCAAGTAAAGCTCACCCTGATTTGCAAGTGACACATTCGTTGGATGCAATCAGATAATCTTATTCTGGCTAGACCTTTTGTTCTTCCAAACCCAGTTGCCATAGTGACAATGGATGCTTCCCAACTGGGTGGAGGGGGGCATTTCTTGGGAACAATGATCGAAAGCATGTGGTCCCCCCCAAGAGACCAAGTTACATATCAATGTCCTAGAGATGAGAGCAGTCAAGATGCTCTCCCCTTGGGGACTATTGCAATTCAGGCAGACAACATGTCTGTAGTCTGGTACATCAACAAGCAAGGAGGAACTCTGTCTTACCCCCTGTACAAGAGAGTCCATGAGGGTTTGGGAGTGGGTGATCTTCCGCTTTCTTATTGTGACACAGATTCCAAGGAAAACCAAAGTGCTAGTTGATAAACTAAGCAGATCCATTCTAATGCCTCACAAGTGGTCTCTCAATCAGTCAGTAGCAAATACGGTCTTCAGGCAGTGGGGCCAACCCTGCTGCAACTTTTTGCCAGCCCTGTCACCAACAAATGCTTCACTCTGACTCCCCTCAGGGTGAGTCGCAGAAAGATACTCTGCTTTATGTTTGGCCCTCGTGTCTCCTTTATGCTTACCCTCCTGTTCCGCTGATTCCAAAATTCTTACAGAAAGTAAAGGGGCTGAAGAGCTCAGTAATCCTCATTGCCCCCTTCTGGCCTTTGCAAGTTGGTTCCCCTTTCTACGATCTCAGCTTCAATATCCTCCATGGATACTGGAGCCTACTCAGGATCTCCTTTCTCACCCATCAGGGATTCAACATCCCAACCTTCATAGCCTCAGGGTGATGGTATGGTTTCTTCACTTCCAATAATAATTAGACAGTCCAGGCTCTATTCCCCAGTTTGTGACATTATTTTGGCTTCTCAAAAACATTCTGCCAAGAAAGATTGTAGAATAAAATGGAAAGGATTTTCAGTTTGAGCTTCTGACAAGGACATTGACCCCTTCTCTGCACCACCTTCTGCTATTCATTTTCTGACAACTCTTTTTAAAGGGGGGGGCGGTTTTTCTTCAATTAAGCTTCATTTGGCAGCAATTTCAAATTTCCATACGGGAAACAAATCCTTTTCGCTGGCTTTCTGCAGATTGTGTAAAGCTTTTATGAAAGGCATTTTTTCTGAGACCACTGATAAAGGATCCTTCACCGTCTTGGGACCTTACTTTGGTGCTTCAAAGTTTAACTCAAAAACCCTTTGAACCATCCGACAAATGTGATTTAAAATTTCTATCATTGAAGACTGTCTTCTTGGTAGCTGTAACTTCAGCAAAAAGAATCTGTGAACTCAAGGGTCTCTCAGCAAAACCCCCTTGCATTGTTTTTCATAAAGATAGGGTTTCCCTGTGGACTAACCCTTTTTTTTTTTTTTTTGCCTAAAGTGGCTTATGAAAATAATATCAATCTATTAATTTACCAGTCTTTTTTCCGAATTTTTCCAATAAAGGAGAGTACATGCTTCACTTACTTAATGTACACAGACAACTACACTTTTACCTTCACAGAAGAAAACAGTTTAGAAAGTCGGATCAGCTTTTTGTACCCTTTTCCTCAAATCACCTAGGTCAATCAGTTTCCAAACTTTACTCTAGCCAAATGGTTTACAGACTGTGTTGCACTGATTTACTCTCAAAACGGTATGACCATACCAAGACCTCCCTGAGCTCTTTCAACTAGATCTATGGCTACTTCATCGGCTTTTTGGTCAAGGGTGTCTACTGATGACATTTGTGTAGCAGCTACATGGTCTAAGACTCGTACCTTTGTTCCACATTACAAATTGGATATCATATCCAGAAGCAGAGCCTCCTTTGGTTCGGCAGTACTCCGGAATATCCTTCCATGAGGGCCTTCCAAAGTCAACGTAGCTGTGAACTCTGTCCCGTCAGTGAGGAAGAATGAAAAGGACAACATCAGATTTATAACTATACAAGTTATGTACTGAATGTAACTAGGCATCAGTGTTGTCCATTTTCATTCGTCGTCAACTTCCCTCCCATCTATTCCCCCATCTATTAGACCAAGTTTGGAACCTACTGTTCCAGATTTGAGCCCTGTCTTTCTATCTGTCTATGCCTGTTTCCTCTTTAACTGTAGGAAATTTAGTCAGCTCAATCCAGTAAACATATGCTAATAAATAAAATGTACGAACATTTAGCAAACTATGAATACTATATGATGCCGAGTGATTGCGAAGAAGACATATTATGCTGCTGTTTGAGGAAGCAGTGAATGAGAGAATCTTTTCACAATGTTATGCAAATACTTTGGTAAGTAAAAGCTCTAGTAAAATCTCTTTTTTATGTTTTCTTCACAGCACATAAATATGTACATGTTAGATCTACCAGATGCCCTTTTGAGAGAGTTTTAATTATTAAATCACATGTTAATTCTAATTTCTGTAGATTACAGTCTTATTTAATAGGTAAAACCCGCGGTAGTGGTGCTGTGGTAGCGTTGTCGCCTCACAGCAAGATGTTGTCCCGTTTGATTCTCAGCTAGAGCGTCTTCTGTGTGGAAGCATGCGTGAATTGGCGTGCCTTCGTTGAAGGTTGTGCATCAGGGCTGGTAACTCGGCACGTAAAAATCCACTACCAGTCATTAGCGGACCGGAGTTCTGCTGTGGCGACCCCTAACTGGGATAAGCCGAAAGACACAACAACAGTCTTATTTAATAGGTACCTATGATTTAAAGAAAATGCTTCAAGTATTCAGAGAAATTATAGCTCATGTCAGGTGCTTGCAAGATATGGATAGAGGCTTGCAGCATACAATATTACAGTTGTGTTTAATAAACAATTGCACAAGCTCTGGTTAAGATTTCTTTTTCAAATGAAAGGAGCAGTCATAGGCACTCCTGTATCTGGTGAAATTTTTAAATAAGGATTGGTATGTCTTTTTATAGCTTGACAAAAAATGCACAAGTACTATAAATTTGATGAGTTCAGTATTCTACAAAAATTCTGCTTTTGTGTATATATTTCTAATGTTTTCATCTTGTCTTTGTGCTGCATATTTACTGTATGTTTCAACAGAGATCTTTCATTTGCTGATTGTCTTGTTTTCTTATTGCCTGCTTTGTACTGTAGCCTTATGTATAAATTGTTGTCGGATTCAGTGTATTGTACTTTGTGGAGCTTTTCACACCAGGCAGCTGCTGAAAAGGAGCTTGGACCCAGTTGAACTTTCCTGGTAAACAAATACAAATAAAAAATATCTGGTGCTAGAGAAATCTGAAACTTTTTTTTTTAATTTACATTTCTCAGTATATGTCCCATATGGTAAACTACTCATCTGGGAGGGAACTTCAAACTAAAGTAATCTGACAGTATGGATTGTAATTGTTTTGGGCTGGGTTTGCAGCTGCATTTCATAGTAGCAAAGTTAACTTTCTAGATTTGAATTTAGTAACAATGTTTGGTAAAGAATTAATAACAGTGAATGATATGAAAGCCATTTCTGATGACTTCCTTTATTTGTGTGAAAAGTTGTCATCCAGTTCATGTCAAGCATGCAGTACCATATTGCATAATTTTGATTGTTAAAAAATCACAACCATTATTACTTAATCAGTGAGCCAACAGAAGATATGATGCTTCAGTGATCAAAACTGCACTTCAGATAGTAAAAAAAAAAAAAATCAGGTGCATCTATATTCCATTAAAGTTTAATAATTTTCTCATGGATTATAGTTAAGGTTTTCAAGTATACACTTTTCCACTTATGATGAAAGTGGAAATAAAGCTACATTTATCACCACTTAATCTAGTTTAGAGGATGAAGTTAAGAGATTGTTTTAAAATTACTGCTTCCTGAATTCAAGGAAACTATCAATCCTTATTTGAGAATTTCCTTTATATGAAGTAAGAAACTAAGTCTGGAACTCAGATGAACACTATTCCTCATAAGAGAATAAGTTAAAAATTAAATACACTAAATATTAGTTCAGATGCAATTCACTATTTAAAATACTGGTTAAGTAACATGGTACAATAACTTTTGGCGTGAGGTGGTGTACCTTTCCACCTTAGTAGGAGTTGACTTTATTTTTTTTTTCAGGTTTTTGTGCCGCTTTGCTTAAAGCGTGCAGAATTTCATACTGTGCAGGTCAGAGGAAGAAGAAAGATTGTAAAAGAGCATAGAAAAGGCTAGTTACTTCCAGTAGCAGTTTCATGCTTGCAGTCTATCTTTTGACTAGCTGCAGCCATTGCCTTCACAGTCATATATTTGTAACTGGAGTCTTTTCTTCATACAGACCACCACCTGAAAAACATTCCGAGTCTTGGATAATCTTCCTCATCATCTAATGCTTCATCTGCTGTAGTTGTTTTCAGTGCATAACACAGAGTTTAGCAGGTCCATTGGCTATTCACCAAATGAAAGACTGGGTAAGAGAGAGGCAGATTCATAACAAACTGTTAATTTTGAAACTAGACTCACTACAGGGGGCCCTTCACAAGGCCAAGAGCTGATGATTCCAGCTTTTCATGCAGGATAGCAGTAGAAATCAACCATATTCACGTCAGAAATGGTGTACCCAAATGCTGGTTTGAATACAAAGTTGTCAGTCTTAGATAATTCGTAGTTTAAATGTAATTGCAATTATCTTTGGTATGTGGAAGCTTTTTCCATGTCATGCTTAACTCGTAAGGCTGAAGTATGTAAGGTTGGCTAAGAGTGCACCAACAGAAACCTTTAATATGAAGTAATTGTGTTTTGGTGAGACTTAATGCATTGCACATGGGATGTCCATACCACACAACATCATGGACCCAAAACAATTGCACAGAATTCAAAATTTGTTTGTTTATTTTTTTTTAACATTGAGAGAAAATTTTAAATTAACAAAAAATACATGTACTCTATGTTCCTGAGTCATATGATCTCAGAATCTGTCAGCTGGCACAAAGGATTAAGGCTATGAGCTGTTAATGAGACTCTTCCTGTGATATAGGCTTTGATTCCCTCAGACTTAATTTGCATACCATTTGCCCTTGAGCAACTCACCTAACTAGACAGTACTCTGGGAATTCAAACTCTTGGGTCTATATTAAGGAGGTGGGTTTGCATAGTGGTTATGGTCTTCACCTGAAAGACACAAGAACAGGGTTTGATTTTGATCTGATGCTGTTGGCGTGGCCCTTTAGGGCATCAGTTAGCCTGGTACGTACCTATGAATCTATATACCTGTTAAACACAAAACATAAAGTGCATTGCAAAACAAGACACAAGGAAATTACTATGTCGGAATCTAAAACTTCAAAATATACTTTGCACTTTGAGTCAACTAAATGCAACATAATTAGCTGGCTACATGAGGAATAAATCCCTTTTCTATGTCGTATGCAACCAGCGTTCTAGCTCTGGCTTGGGTCCCTGTAGGAGATGGGGGGAATGAGAATGAGTGGCTGTTGCTGGCTCACCCATCCTGGGGGAAGTGGCTCTGACTTGCCACAAAGGTGCCACCTAAAAGGAATACTAGTTGTTACCCATTCAAACTGGCTGATCCCAAGCTGTCATGTTACTATAGCACCAATGATGCCAAGGGGAATCCAGTATGCAGAGAAATGCTAACCCTCAGGGGACAGTCATAGCCAGCTCCAAGGAGCCACTGATGGGGGTGGGGTGCTTCAAATGGGGAGATGATGGGCCCACCCCCAGGACCAAAAGCTGGCCCACTCTCTATGACCCAAATCTTGTTGGAAAACCAAGGGTTTGATTGAGATGCTTGGCAGGAACAAATGGGTCTTTGGGACTCTTGCCCACCCCTGGAATACCAATGTCATGTACCTGGAAGGAGTGAGCCATTTGGGTGTCTTGTTGTAGAGGCATTGGCAACGTCTTGGCTGGGTGCAAAAAAAAAAAAATTACAACACAACTTAGTATATCCCCATTAGACACATCTGGTGTGTATACAGCAAGAATCTCCCATTCCTGCAGTAGCGGTGTCCGTCTCTAAGCTGGTCATTGTATTCTTGGTCTGTCTTCTCAGCTGGAGTGTTAGAAACACATTCATAGTGACAACCTGCTAGGCTTTGAAACTTTTTCAGATGTGTATTACCTTGGTGATGCATCTATAAAGGAGGAGGAGGTCATACCATACTCTGCATATGGTAGATTCCATTGTGGATTAGAGGCAAAGAGCTTGACAAAGGAATCTGTTTCACCCTACATTAACAATATTAATTATTTTATTTTTATATGCCTTGTGACCTGGGTTTTGATTGCAAAGGATTTTCAGACCAGTGTATATACCTGGTTAATAAATACAAAATAAAACTAAATAGGTGCCCTTCTTTCTGATTGCTATTTTCCATTTCTTGCAATAACGTGTCAGGCATCTTTATGGTACAGCTTGTGTTATGTTTACCTTGTAATCTTTATTTGTTCCGTGGTGTTGCATTGCCACTCGACCTAAAATTAGACAGATTGCCTCCACGTATTTGAAGAAGAAAACATAATTTAAGATGTTTAATCTTCACCAAATTCAGACTGTTGTAATGACAGGAAGTGACACACTTATCTCCACGGTCCATGCCATTACAGGAAGTGAGATGCTTTTCTCTGTGGTGCATGCCATGACAGGAAGTGGGTGGTCCATGTTGCTCCTGCTGTTGAGACACTGTTTGAAGCACTATTGTATTGTAGATCATAATGGATTTAAATAATGTGAGAAAACAAGAGATAATTGTATCAGTTTTCAAGCTAGCATTATTAAAATTCTGACTGTGGCTACTTCAGTCCATGTCATAAACAGCTGTTTGGGGAATGAGATTTGAATTGATTTAATATTTCTGTTTAGATCTGCTGTGTCTGTGACTGGAACAATAAGAAGTCTCGTTCTGTATGAATAGTTACTAGGGGCTGGATGTGGATACTCTGGATACTATTTCATCTGTTGTTATTTAAACAATTCTTCATTTGCTTGGCTGCTGTTTTTCTTTACATAGTTCCAAACCTCATGTTGTCCTTCCGTAGGATGTTGATGCTGCCCAGGCTTTCAAGGAGAATTGAACTTGTGTTATTTAGCCATAGAAATATCACTAAGTAGGAAAAAACACACTTTTACTACCCAGCAGAGAATTATTGAAGTCCTAATTTTGAGCAAACGAATCCATTCCTGGAGCATTGTTTTATCTGTGGTCGCACAAGGAAAACAGAACGTATTGTTGCAGTTTTAAAGTTCAGTGTCTACTTAATCTGCTATTAGTTATTCTGAGAATTTCAAGAATGCAGTATGAGTGCCAGAAATGGTCACTCTTCTGCAAGTTTTTCCTTGCGTCTCTTACTTCCTAGGTTGTATCCTTCTCCTTACTTCCTAGGTTGTATCCTTCTCCTTACTTCCTAGGTTGTATCCTACTTCCTCCATTTACATACAACATCCGGCTATCCCTTCTGTTTGTTTTCCTGACACAGCTTGCTCCCTTCAGAAGCTCTCAGCAGTAAGTGGGAACACACAGTAACCAAGTCCTTTACTTATTTTACAACAGGAACAGAGTTCATAGCAGCAATTTAAAACCAGATGCTCCTTAGATGTAGGAGCTAAAGCAGTCACAGCCTCTGTTTGCCTACTGTGTATGACTCACAAGTTGCTTAACTAGATGTTGCCCCTGAAAAGGGCTTGTGCGTCCAGTGGGCTTATAAATATTTCAAATTAAATGTATAGTTCAGCTTAGTAAGTTTCAGAAGCTATAGCCTTAATTCAGGTGCAGCATTTCAAGATGTGACTTAAGTTTAAATGATTTTCCTATAAAAGTTTCAGCAGCTCTGAGCAATACATATGTCTTCAGTAATTCTTTAGAGTGAGGCTTTTTATTAGGTATTCTCATATTTGCTTTTGTCATTATCCGTATACTTTACCATTTATTGTTACTGTCTATATGGCCACTAAAAAATGCATTGTATTGGATCTCTTTGATTATAATGCTCATGTTTAAAACTTTGTCATCTCATCAAGAAAAAAAAAAAGTCAGTCCAGTTTACATATTCCTGTAATCTCTTGTCATTAAATTATCTGTTGTGGCCATATCTTTCAACCTCTTAATACAAGAATTTTGGACAAAGTCAAAAATAATAGGGTGAAAAGGTCCAGCATCAGGGAAAGATTCTAAAGTTGGAGATTAACTGGTTTTGCATTAGCATGCATCTTCTGAAGGATATGAAGTCTGAAACTTAAATATCGTTGATTATTTTGTGACTTCATTTTATGAGGAACATACCAAAAATATGAGGCAAAAATCTGGGCATTCTGGGAAATTCTATACAGTTGAGAGGTGTGATTATGGCTGCTTCACGACATACATGAGATTTATGTGAAAATAGCCTTTCCCTCAGATTTACTGTTTACCGTGGATCTTGTCTGTCATTAAAACATATTACTAAATCTCAAAGTTTAAATATGAATGAAGCATAATCTGCTGTTGATCTGAGATCTTGGGATGATGAAAACATTGCATTCCAGTCTGCTGCAAATAAAATTGAAGAGCCATCTAGTTCCTGCGGCCCATTCTCAGCATCCTCTAAAAACATTCTAAGACTTACTAGGGTCATAATGAGCCAGTTACCACCTTCACATTTATCATGCTGCCCCATATACAGTTTGGTAATCTTAATATTATCACTTGGGAGAAACCAACATCAGCATATCTCTACATAAGATTATTGGTGATAAAGTATTTAATCCAAGGTTTTTTTTTTTTAAATGTTAACTCTGTTCTTTAAGTGCATTTCTTCTAAGCAAGCTATGATAATTACTATATGTGAATATTTATGGTTTACGTAAGCCATGCATACCTCTAATTTTCATAGATTGTACATCCACCTGGGCAGTTCTTAAGACATTATCTGATCCCTTATTCATATCAAACACCAAGTAAGCAACCCTGAAATACGTACATGTTAAGTTTAGATTTTCCTGAACTTATGAGAAAAGCATGAGCTGTTTGGACAGACCAAAGTATACCATAATCTTTGCTAAATTATAACCTGTAGTGTCAGGTAACAGTGTAGCCCTGAAAAATAAGACACACATTTCCTAGAAGTGCTATCAGTATTAAACATTTAAGATTATCTTTTTGATAATCACCTGCTAATATGAGAAAAAAGGCCAATACTTAAATTAAAATAAAAAGTCTTACTGTTTGTTCTGTTGCACAAACATTACGTATAAATCTGATTTACCTTTCCACACCAATATTGAGGGTTAACAAGGTCCACTACAGTTGGAGAGAGAAAGAAAACATTGTCCCCCAACTGCAGTCCAAAAAAGTGCACAGTGGTGAATCTTCCTAGGTTCCTGGAGACAAGGGGACTCCCATGTTGCATTTTTTAATATTGTGCACAACACAACCAGTTTTGTTGCAACTTGAACTGATTTGTCAAAAAAAATGTATAGGTAAGTAATTCCATGCAACTTTTAAGTGTGCAATGAGGCACTCCTTATTGCTTTGTTCCATAGCTGTTTAATTCCTGCTGAAACACAGACCAGTCTCCTCTTAACTTTACCTGCAAGTACATCTGTAAAAATTGTTTGTATTCTTCTTTCTGTAACTTATGTCAACATTGACTTATTGACTGAAGCTTGACTGTGACCACATTGAATTTGTTGCATTCATAGAACTCCATGACTCCTTTCAACCTGAAAGTTCTGTAGGGCTTCTTATGACAGGTGCCCTGATAATGCCTGTTCCTTAGATTTTTCTATATTTGGCTTGATAATCCACCTCTCTGGAATACCTGAAAGCCTTAGTCTGCTGCCTTGCTCACATCTCATACTCGGACAGTTTTGACTCATTTCTTTCAAGTCTTTCTTGCAGTAGCCTTATTTTGTCAGTTAGGGACTTTGCTTCATATTTCATGGCATTATTAACCTGGTTCACCTCCTATTTAGATGATATACAACTGTCCTCAGGTTGCTTGGTCCTAGAACCCCATTATATTCACAGCTGTTTCTGGATCTTTGCATTTTGGATGATTTGAGTTTGCAGTTTACTTGAAAGTCTTCTAAGGTGATTCTGTTCCTTCTGTGAAAGCTTCTGGGTTTGTTTCTCTGCGAGTCCCAAATTGATTACTGCAGTTTCCCTGTAAATATTTTTCTTACTAGCTGAAGTCCCTGCCAAGGGTACATTTATGCTTCGCTTCATTTTTTAGATTTCCTCGCTCACAGCCATTTTGTTATACTGCTGCCCTGGATACATTGTCTAGGTAACAATGCTTTTGCTATAATCCCTAGTTGCCTTTTATAGTAGAGAAGTTTTAAAACATTGTTTTAATTCACAGATTCATAGATTGTTGAATATTTCAAGGCTATAGAGTCTTATGAACATTTATGCTTTGCCTGTTCCTCCTTTCTTCCCAAGGTCTATACCATTCAGTCCCAACATTAACTTGATTGATGGATGGGTATCTATAAATTATGTTTAAAGGAAGGTATTTTAATATCTTTAGCAGATTTTCCCCTGCTTTATCCTTGGTGTCATTGTTTCTATGTGTTGTACGTGCTTTGCAAAGTGCTAATGTTCTTCATATTGATCACTGCTTGGTTATATGGGTTGTATCCTGCCAAGGCTATAACAGTCAACCAGCTTCCAAAGCTTCAGGATACCTTCCATGTGTCCAAACTGTCAAACAGCTTGAGATGAGTTGATTGAAAGATAAGTCTGAGTGTGAAGCTCTTCAGAGGTTTAATGCCGCTGAACAGTACACTTCTCTGAGGCTTGCGAGGATTGATGGTTGGCTTCTGCTTTCCATACCTGGGCAGATACATTCCCTTTGGGAAAAAAAAATTAATTTTCTTATTTTTTAAAGATGTTTTATTACTTTCATCTTTAAGAAAATTATTTTAAAGTTGAGTATTGTGTTTCAATGGACTGTCTCGAGACTGTAATGTACTTTTAAATGGATCACTCATTTCTGTCAGTTTATAAGTAGTGTTAACAAACCGATAAAGCATTTTCTGTGGAGAAATTGCTTTTTACTGTGTTTTTTTCTGTAGAAACAAAAAAGTAACTTTTATCACCTTTTAGTTTTACTGGCATTGTTGGTGTTTTTCCTGGGATAGAGACAACAGTTTCAGCTTGACTATGGAACAGTCAGTCTTACAGTTTGTCATTCTTCCAGCCACAAAAAGAGAAAGTTAAGCAAACAGCCTTTGCCACCACAGCAGGTTAACAGTGTGCCTCAGCCACAGGTGGGTGACTTTGATGTGGCCATTTGTTGTACCTCAGACCACTCATCTTTTACCCTGTATCCATCTGGTGTAGCACCTGCAGCCACTATGAACAAGGGGTTAGCCACATACTCTACAAATGTTGAGGTCCCCTTAGTGGGCAAGGGAAGGCAGATCTACTCTTGTTGGTTCTGAAAGAGGGAGAAGGAAAGGTTTCCCTGTTGTGTCAGAATGCTGTGCCCATGACTGGGGGAGCAGCGGCTGCCATTAGTAACATGATTAGCCCCATTATTTTCCTATCAAAAGAAATAGAAAACCAAGCATGTATCTACTCCTTAAATGTCTTTGGACTGGAGAAGTTTACTGGGTTTGATTCAAGCTACTGATCCTTCTTGTAGAGTAGTTTTCAGTAAAAGAAAGAGGGATGTCTCCTTTCCTGAAGAGATTCAAGATCCTGAATCAGAACAGGAAGATGCAGGGATGGATTCAGGGTTTTGTTCTCAGATGTCTAATTCTGAGGAGAGTTCACTTTCTGTTTCTCTCTCTATAGCGTATCTATTTTTCTGAGACTAATAATGATGGGAAAATTATTGATAGGTATGGAAAAGTGTATACTTCTGCAAATTTAAATTTCAGAATTTTAAATTGTCAGGCTAATATGTTAAACATCTTTCTTCTGACATAAAAAAATGAGATTTGACTTTTTCCCTTGGATGAAGATTTAGGGTTTGGCCCTCTGCTGCAGAGATGATCAAAAAGTTTGATGAAAGGGGCAAGCTGATCCAGGGAATCTCTAAGATTTTTCAGCCATCCTTTTCCAAATTGTCAGGGGAATTTTTTGTCTCCTCATACAGTTTCAGCAAGCAACAGAATAAACAGTCTAAATGGAATAAACAGATATTTAAGAAGAAGTGACAAGGGGGTAGCAAAAAGAAGTCTTCAACATCCCAAAACCAAGAACATTCCAACAGGTCTGAATGACTGTTCAAGAAACCTTTTGACCCCCTCCCACTGTGGCCCCTTTTCTCTTCAAGAAAGTCTGAATCTCCTTTTTTTCTCTGGCAACTGATTGTTTCAAACAAATGAGTTCTGAAAAATCATTCAGCAGTGTTCCAGATGGCAGTTGGAGGAAATTCCCCCTTTGGGAGGGGGGGGGGGTCATTCCTCATTCTGATAATTAGACTGTTTGATTTATACCTGTTCTTCATCACATGCTATCCAATAAGTAGTGGAACCATTTCCTCCTGCCCAGGTGGGGAAGGGGGTTTATTCAATGTTGTTCTAGTGCCAACAAGAGAAAATGCGTAGATACCAGTTCTTAGATCTATTTCTAAGGTTTTCCATTCAGACTTTGGTCACTGTGAGGGAATACCTCAGGATTTTGGGTCTTATGCCATCTATGATTCTCATGATGCCCCTGGCAAGACTCCACATGAGAAAGATATAGTGGTATCTAAAATCTCCTTGGTCTCAGCATTAATGCCTTTTATCTTTTCAGATCCAGGTACTGGGGTTTGTCACAAGAGAACTCACTTGGTGGAGACAACAGATATCCTTAAATCAAGGTCTCCCCTTTTCCCTATGTACTTCAAAGCAGTCAGTAACTGCAGAAGCTTCAGACTTTGCTTGGGGAGCAGTTCCATGAGAGATAAAAGTGCAGGGGGTGTGGGACACTAAAGACAGATGTAAGCACGTAAATATCAAGGAGATGCTTGCCCTGATCAAGGTACTTATTTTTCTAAACCTCTTTAGTCCATGGGATCTCTAAGTGGTTACAGACAATACCGCAATGATGTGGTACATCAACAAGCCAGGGGTAACTAGGTCATATCCCCTTTGCAGACTAGTCATGTTAACTGGGGATGTAGCTTCCCAGCGCAATTTCATTCTACAGGCATCCTACATTCCATCAGAAAACTGTGTGGCAGATGAGCTGATCAGGACCGGGGCAGACCCTCACGAAAGGAAACTGGATCTGGGGATCTTTCAAGATTTGATCCATCTGTAGGGAGTTCCTCAAGTAGACTTCCTTGCTGTTCCAGGACTCCATGTAGGAAGACCTGGAAGACCGTCGCCTTTTCTTTGGAAAGAAATGCTCCTGTATAACTTTCCTCACTTGTTACTAATATTCAGAGTGCGTCTGAAGGTTAAGAAGGAATCCCCCAAGATCAATGTCGTGACTCCCTTCTGGCCTAGGCAACCACGGTTCTCCCTTCTTTTGGAAATGGCCAGGGGCAATTACCACAGGCTTCCTCATAGAATGGATCTACTCACACAAGAATAGGGGTGTTTGGTACACCCTGACATCAATCATTTTCAGTTGACTGCCTGGATGATGCGGTCTTAATTCCTTTGAGGCGCCTATTTTTTGAGGATGCACAGCAGGTACTAATGAAGTCAAGAATGCCTGTTACTAGAAAATCATATATTTGCAAATGGAAAAAGTTTTCTAGTTGGTGCTAACAACACAGTGAGCACTCATTTGAGGCTAGTTGTTGTTTTGGTGCTACAATATTTGTGTGAGTTACTATCCTACGGTCTTTCTTATTTTTCTAAGTTAATTTATTGGCCATTTCAGCATGTCTGCCCTCCTTTTTAAGACAGTGATCAAAATGTTCTTCAAAAAGGGTTTTGCATATGAGGCCTCTAATTAAACTGGTGGTCCCTCCTTGAGATCTTAACTAATACTTGCTCCATTTAAACCAGCTAATCTGACTGACTTGAGGTTCTTGAGATAGAAACCACTTTGCTTGCTCTGACCTTTGCAGGAAGGGTAACTGAGTTGCAAGCACTTATGGTGAGTCAACCCTACCTTATTTTCCGCAAAGACAATGCTTCTTTGAAAACTAACCCTTCTTTTATGCCTAAAATGGTATCCAAGTTTACTTTAAGCCAAACTATCCATCTCCTTGTTTTCTTTCCTGAACATAAAAATGAGAGAGAATGGATACTCCTTACCTTGGATGTCCACAGACAACTTGGGTACTGTCTTGACAGAACTAAATCTTTCAGATCATCAGATCAATTGTTTATTCCTTGTAAAGGTCAGAAGAAGGAATAAGCTGTGTCAAAACAATTTACAAATGGTTGTCTAATGTTACCTTTTGTTATAGTCACCATGGCAAGTCTACTGCAGACAGTGTCAAGGCCCACTCCTACAAGGACATTGGCTTCTTCTATAACTTTTTGGAAAGGGTTGCATTCTAGAAGCTGCTACTTGGTCCTCTGTATATACTTAAAGCACTATTAGCTGGATTCATTTTCTGGGTCAAGATCATGCTTTGCTTGGACCAATCTCCAGGGTCGCCTGGACTTTTCTCCTTCCACTCCCCAGATATGGTTAGCTATGGTGATCTAACTGTATACATAAGGCTACTGCAGCAGTAATCAATATGAAGAGCAAAGTACAGCTGTGTAAGTTGAACCTACCATAACAGTTGATGTTCAAATGATCACTGCTGCAGTAACTGCTTCCTCCCTACCCCTTGTTTTTTGGTGCACTTTTTATTCCAGGGTGTGGACATTTATTTTTTGTTATTCCTAGCCTTGTGCTTTCAGGACACAGCCCCTCTGTCTTGTCTTCTGGCAGGAAGGCTCTGAAGGGCTTTGTGCCCAAACTTGTCTTTTAGTCAGTTCAGTTCGAGCTGCCTGAAAGTCCGACTGCGTGGAAGGTGCCCTGAAGCTTTGGAAGCTGGCTGGCTGTTGTATTCTTGGCAGGATATAAACTGTAAAGCTAAGACTACTGCAGCAGCGTCATTCAAACCTGTAAGTTCAACTTACACAGCTGTACTGTATATCACATAGTAATAAAATAAAGGCTTTTCTTGCATTATATGATTTTATATTCATCTCTTTCACATCCATCATTTCTCTTTGAAAGCATGCCAAACACGGTTGTATTAATAGTAATACAGAACCAGTGTAGGGGAGATGTGCAATGATTAAGGTAAGCTTTTTTTATGACTGATAAATTTAGGTTGAGAAATGGTGTAATGCAAGGTTGCCCATTAGCTCCTAGTGTTTATTATAATTAACCCTTTATTGGAACTTTTGAATCAGAAACTGGCAGGAATTAATATAGGTACACAGAAATATTGTTTAGTAGCATATTGGCTGATAGTATTCCTCAGCATATGGGATAGAAAAATATAATATTGCTACATTATTTTAAGGAGCTATTAGTTTGATGGGATACAAGATAAATCCTACAAAGTCAGCCAGATTTAAACTGGTCTCCCACAATTGGGCTTGGACCAGATTCCTATAGTTTCAGAATTTGTCTTCATTTGAGATGCACAGTGTCCTATAAAATAAACGGTTGGTCTTAATTTTCAGAATTGTTTAAGTAAGTGAAAATTAAAACTTTTGTCACCAAAATATGTTTTCATTGTTAGGATTAATTAACGTAAGGAAAATGTTTGTCATAGCCATACTGAATTTTTACTTGATGAATATTGTAATTTTCTCTCTCCAACAGCTGTTAATTAGATACAGGAAATGAAAGTTTTCACTAAACTTATTTATAGAGGGAAGGCTCTCTTGGAGTACCACTGACAGTTGAAACACGTGGGGTAGAAGAGACCTAGCAGCCCAAAGTATAGAACATTATGTAATTAATCTGTTTTTAACACTAGTCGAAGTTCAATATCACACATTCTTGTTAAGTGACATTTGCAATTCAGCATTTTTAATGAGATCCAGAGACTTAAAAAGACCTTAACAGATGTTGCATCAATTTTAGCACAGACTGGCATTTTTAAGGACTCTCTTTATGGTCTTAAACTTGTATGAGGAAATGTGGGCTTTATAGACAAGGAACAGAATTAATGGATGTTTCCCTTAGTCATTTTTTTTTTCAGAAATAAAAGATAAGAGGTGGGAGAGCATTTTTGTTGTAATAAAACCTTTGTCAGCATAGCCCTCAATCAAGGACAATTTCTTAGTCAGATGGTGAATGATATAAAAAGTCTATTTGCAATGTACATAAAATAGGAGAGTGAAAGGGATGTAAAACTAATAAATCAAAGGAGAACATCCTGTGTATATAAAGTGGCTCTACAAGACGTAAAACTTCAGATTAATGTATTCAAAAAATAGAGGAAGTATTTTGGAATTCAGATGACTGAGTCTCATTGATTGGATAATTTTAACAAAGTATGGCATATTCATACTTGTTTACATAATTACTTGTGTAGCTGAACATTTTATTTGGCATATACATCTCCTTGATGAGACCTTCCTTGATGAGTTCTGATTATGAACTGAAGTAATGGCATTGCGGGAAGCAACCATCTCTCTGTGTTGCTTATGCTCTTTTTAATCAAATAAAGTACTGGTGAAGAGAAATGGCTCAAATTCTTTCATCGTATGTAAAGTAAGCACAGGTTCTGCTAACATAAATGTTATTGTTTCATCACTTAAGGAAGTTCAAGAAGGACATGGCAAAATGTGTAATTTTCGCTGTAGTGGCAGTTAAAAGATTAATTGAATTGGAAACATGCCTTTGTCAGCTTTTCTTAAATGTCTTGTAATTGGACTATAAGGAATGGAATGAAAAAGAGAGGGAACTAAAAGAATTCTCATACCCTTGTTTAATTTAGGATATTTTCAGGATATGGTGAGTAGCAGGGATACGTATACTGCTGTGGACAACTGTGCATAGTAGAAAAGGTATGTTTTTTGCAATGTTGATGGAAATGAGAAATGGTTAAAGGACCTGTCTATAGGAATAGATAGTATCTTACCAAACACTCAAAAGCACTATATCACACACCCATCTCCTTTCCACCTTACTATATGCCTCTCCTATTCTTACCAATCTCAGGAAGACTGATTTAGCAAAACTAGAATCCTGCTGTAACAAAATTGCCAGGTTTGCCTCTGACTCCCCATATAAAACACACCACTGCACAGCTTTAAAACAGTTTAACTAGCTAGAATTTCCCTAGCTCTTGCAGTACAATCAACTTATGCTAACTCATAAAATTCTGCATAATCCTAAGAAAACCTCTTCACTGCAAACACTACTTCAACCATAGTATAATAACAGGACTCGCCGCTTTAACAATAAATTCCTTCTTGAAGTAACTAATCCCTACAACACAGCATTTGAATCACCCTTTCCTAATTTTGTATCCAAAATATGGAACTTTTTACCAACACACGACTACCATTGTATCCCTGACGCAGTTTAAAACGTCACTTAAGAACACACTTTAATTCTAATTGGCTCTGTTCCTGTACTGCTCCAGGCTAGCTCCTGTCTTCATTTTCACTATCTCCTACTCAGTACACAATAGTTAGCAGCTCGTTTGTTTTTTGTAAATGGGGCTATATCCTAGGTCTATTACATATCCATATAAGTCATTTTTACATTTTCTTCTATATCTGTATGTACATAACTTTCTACTTGCATCTGCCTAAATATGTTTTACTCTTTCTGTAAATATCACAATTATTTTGTATATTGTGTACTGTATTTGTCGTAATTATTTTATGTACTACATTGCTCCTATGAACCTATGTTGTTTGTGGAGCTTTTCTCCTTGAGCCTCCACTGAAAAAGGACATGTGTCCAGTGGACTTTCCCATTAACAAATGCAAAATAAATAGGTAACAAAAGGTAACACAGGAGCTGTACAGTACAGCAAATGTCTACTTTTTGACAATTTTAAAGTGTGCCAGTCCCATAGAATTGTGTATGTATGCCTCAGCTGTCCAGATTTTCTCACATTTCTGGTCCGTTCCTCGTAAAATTTTTGGTTTTCTGTCAAATCATTAAGGATTGAAGTAATTAAATAATGACATATTGAGTTTCAGACATCATATCCTTGAGAAAATGCATGCCAAAAACAAATCCCGTTATTCTAGCAACTTTCTAAGTTTATAAAGAGTAATATTTAACATTTCTCCCTATTTTTTGGGCCCTTGTCCTCCCATTTTTAGGCTTTGTCCAGATTTCTTGCACTAAGAGGCTAAGAATTTTGTGTGTATAGTGAAATAATTACTCTTGTACTGTTTTGGCATTCAGAACTCGGAATATTGTGCTTTCTCTTCTGGCTTCCTTCTTTAAATACTCTGGATCACAGCCACAGAGTGCCATTTTTCATTCTGTGTGTATAATGAGGAACAATACGTTCAAATCTGTAAATGCTTCTTTTCCACAGAAGCACAATCCTGTCTCTGTGCAAGTCCTGGACTGATTCTTGACGCACCACTTTGCCTACACCATTCTAGATGGTCTTTATGCAGACAGCATTTAGGGAAAGAGAGATTTTTCCAGCAGTTTTACGCTGCATCAATACAGTGACCCATCCCAACTAAAAAGAGACTGCTCTGAAGTTTGATCCATGCTCAGGGTAAAATTACAGACCATAACTGATGTTCCAGTGTTCCTGCTAGGCATCTGCATGTCAGTACCTGTAAGCTTAGTTTAGCTTATCTGTCAGCTGTCATGCTATTTCTTGGAGCAGCTCATGTGAGATAGTGAAAAAGTATGTGGTTGTACTATATCTTGGAGCAGCTCATGTGAGATAGTGAAAAAGTATGTGGTTGTACTATATCTTGGAGCAGCTCATGTGAGATAGTGAAAAAGTATGTGGTTCTAAATTGCCTGATAGTGTCATCTTTCCTCCAAACCTTTGTTCTAAATGGCTACCCCTGGACAATGCTGTTGTGATATGCAACACATTATCATGCAAGTAGTATAGCATGGTCTGTGTAGAACTAACTGATATTAAACTAATGAAACTTTTACAACTATGATGAGAAAAAAATGTTA
>NC_056743.1:1348096479-1348147926 GCF_019279795.1 Protopterus annectens | reverse complement strand
TTCAATTCGCAGAGGAACATTCAATTCCACAAGGAAAATGATATGTGTTATAGTCGAACTTGAACCGTGAATGACTGTTCGTTAGGCGGATGCTCTAACCACTACACTATTGGTGTTCTGCTTTATTTATATGTATACCCATTGTTCATAGATACCTGAACACACGCCTCAACGCTTCACTTACACAGCAGGCATCCATTTTCCTGTTGGGAAAACCGCACTACTACACATGCTCCATTCCCTACTGGTCTGGACTTGTGCTGCATCTTGACGCACTCAGAGGATATTCAGACCTCCAAAGCCTATAGTCCTGGCAAATACGTGTGTTTGATTGTCAGGGTGTTCATGTGGTCATCCGGGTTTAGGCTTGTCCGACTGGGGGCCGGGACAGCCCTGTACCCATTTGAAAGTCAGATTTAGCACGTGGACAAGGTTACTCCCACTGTTAGCATCCTACCTGTGGTTAGAGATGCAGGGATTTTGGCCACCTCTGCCAGCTATATATTCCTTCGCATTTGTTATGAATGCTTTCTTGTTCCCATGTTTGGTGTGAGTGTGTGTGTGTGTGTGTGTGTGTATAGATATATATATATATATATATATATATATATATATATATATACACACATACACATATACACATATACACATATATATATCAAGAAACGTCAAGATTTTGCAGGCCGACACATACCAACAGCCAGTACAAAGGACAGAACCTCACTTTTATGCCTAATTGACAGCTTATTCTTGTAGCATTTTAGTTGCTTACTCAGTTTCTTATGACATTTAGGTGTTTCAGATACAGTACAACTATTTTATGCAACTATTACATAAATATATGACATATTTTTGTCATTAAATCTTAGGACATCTGTCATTTGACACCAAGTGTACAGGACACAACTGCCCAAAAAGGGACTGTCCCTCGCAAAGTGGAACAGGTGGTTACCCTATATGTATGTGTGTGTTATATATATATATATATATATATCTATGTGTGTGTGTGTGTGTGTGTGTATACATACGCATGCATACACATCTATATGATTTAATTACTTTGATCATACTGTTGAATGACTATGCTGTCTGCTATGTTTGTGATAACATCGATGTTGGGTATAACTGCCGTAGCTTAGTGGTAAATCACACTGATTGTGATGTGTAGGGTCCTGGCGTCAGGCCTGGCCGACGTGGTATACTGTGTTGCTGGGCGGAACAAGGGCTGTTGGACAAAGGGTGAATACAACACTTTTCAGCTGCGGTTTTCCGTTTAACCGCCGATTCACATCACGCAAAATCCGTCTACATTCTTACTGTGAAACGTCACCCCTGTTCACATTTAATTGGTATTATATAGTTATACAGCATAAAATTAGCAAGATATGCTCGTATACGGATTACGCATCATAAATGGTGTGTGCTGCAGTCAAACCGGCAACGTCTGCTCAATAGTCAGATGCTCTAACCACTACACTATTGATGTTCTGCTTCATTTATATGTATACCTATGGTTCATAGCTACCCGAACACATGACTCAACACTTCACTAAAACAGCAGGCATCCATTTTCCTATTGGGAAAACACTACTACACATGCGCCATTCCCTACTGCTCTGGACCCTTGCCGCATGTTGATTCACTCAAAGTATATTCAGACCTCCAAAGCCTCTAGTCCTGGCACATACGTGTATTTGATTGTCAGGGTGTTCATGTGGTCATCCAGGTTTAGGCTTGTCTGACTGGGGACCAGGACTGCTCTGTACCTAGCTGAAAGCCAGACTTAGCACGGGGACATAGTCAGTTCCACTTTTAGCATCCTACCTGTGGTTGGGGATGCAGATGTGTGCTCACATCTGGCCATCCTGATATACAACAGCACTAAATATTACGGGGGTTTCCGCTGCTGTTTCCCTTTAAATTCGCTATGACTGCTATATTGTGACCATGTTCATTCTTCATATCTATATCTATATCTATATATATATATATATATATATATCTATATATATATATATATATATATATAATGTATGTGTATATATATATATATATATATATATATATATACATATATATATATATATATATATATATATATATATATATATCTATATCTAATCTATATATATCTATATATCTATATCTAATCTATATCTATATCTATATGTAATCTATATCTATATCTAATCTATATCTATATCTATATATATCTGTCTGTACATACACATGCATATACACCTACATACTTATATACATTTCCCATACAGTTGAATCACCGCTAATTACCGTCACGCATACACGCTTGCATACCCGCTTACGTCTAGGGTTGCCACCTTTTCAAATGGTCAAAGTGGGGCATTTTCAAGACACACATCAGATTTTACAGGCCGACATACCCACAGTCAGTACAAAGGTTAGAACTTTACTTATTTGCCTAAATGAAAGCTTATTCTTGTAGCAGTTTAGTCACCATTGTATTATTTTTGGTCAGGACACAACTGCCCAAAAAGGGACTGTCCCTCACTAAGTGGGACAGGTGGTAACCCTACTTACGTCTGCTTTAAAGCACCTTAATCACCCTATATCCAACTGCCACTATGCGAATATGTAAGGTATATATTCCCGATAATGCACGTGTGGGGAGATGTGCATCATGGTCAGGTGTTTAATCCCGGGTCGTAGGATCTGCAGGATTGGCTGAGCAGTCTTGTGGACAACTACTGCTCATACAACTTGTGTCCAGATGTCTACAGGACTGGACATCGTGTCGTGACACCAAGTCTAATGATTAGAACAGATACTTATCCCATGAGAGATATTCAAAAATTGTGGGGACAAATGACCTCGATTCTTTTGGTGTTACGAAAATGAGGTAGGGTTATGCATGCAAGGGATACATAGTTTGTAATCCTGAGACTGCCTACTAGATATGAGTAGGGGTCACTATGTGCAGATATGGCTGCGCCAAGCTAGCAGCCCGAGTATGGGTGGTTTTGGTGGACGTTCAGGAAGAGGGAGTGTGTGCTGAGGAGGGGATGATGGGTATTCAATTATGTATCCAGGTGTGTTGGGGTTGGATGGCTCAGTTCAGGCCAGACCATTATGTGGGCATGTGCCGGTAACGTTTCTGTACACGTGTATCGCACATTTTAATGTTCATATGTTTGTGGGATTATGTTCTACAGTATGGCCTGTCAGGTTGTATTGTGGATGTTCATAGGTTCATACTAGGCTATCTGCCCTAGGGCATTTATAAGCCTAGCCAGAGTGTGTTTGGCTTTCGCCACCCATTTTAAATTAATTTTGCTATGCCCTTTTTCGAGGTTAGTATACTGTGCCTCTGTCTAACAGTGACACAGAAGTGATACCCGGGGTAAACCTACGATCTCCCATCCACTCATCAAAATTCCTCTTGAAGAGAGTCAATGAGGGACTCTGCCTAACCTGGACTGGGATTTTATTCCAGAGTGAAGGGAGCCTCTGGTTTATGAATCTGTCCCTCCAGCATGTCCTATTTATTTCAGTGCTGAGGTTCAAGTCTCTCGAGCGCGTAGCTCGATGGGATTTGGATTTTCTGAGGTGCAGCATGTCCATTAATTCCGGGTTGGACATGGCTTTATACGTCAGGCAGAGATTGCCTCTGAGCAGGCGGTATGCCACTGAGTAGAGCTGGAGTTTCTTTAACCGGGCAGCATATAGCATCTGTTTGAGCCCTTTGATCCTCTTGGTGAGGTACATTTGGGGTCTTTCCAGTTGCTGCAGGTGTCTGTTAAGGTACATCCCAAAAGGGGCATTGTACTTAATTATGGGCCTGATGAAGGATGAGTAAAGAGGCACAATGACCTCCCCTGATCTAGATGTGAATCCCTTCATGATTAGGTGGGCTATATAAAATGTTTTTCTAACCACTTTGGCCACGTGGTTGTCAAATGAGAGATTGCTATCAACTTGGGTTCCCAGGCCCCTAATTGCTTCTTCTGTACTTAATGGATTACCACCTATGTGGTAATTTGTGGGCACTTTGTTTTTGCCAAAGGGGATGACTATACACTTTTTGGCATTTAGCTTGAGGCCATGGCTCTGGCACCAGTTGTCTGTTTCTATGAGGCCCTTTTGGAGGATGCTTGTGTCGGCTGGAGAGTCGATTATGGCTTCCAGTTTGCAGTCATCTGCGAACTTGGTCAGCCACAGTCCTTCCGTGTTAGCCTGTACCTCCGAGAAATATATACCGAACAAGAGAGGTCCCAGGACTGAGCCTTGTGGGACGCCACTTGTAACTGGTTTGGAGTCTGACATGGCTCCAGCAATTCTAACCATGTGGGTTCTGTCCTTGAGCCAGTTTGCAACCCATCTAGTGACATAGGGGTTTATATTTAAGCTGGTGAGCTTATCTATAATGCCCGAGTGGGGTATTGTATCGAAGGCTTTTGGCGAGGTCCAGGTAGGCTGTGTGGATCACCTTCCCTCACAATGGCCTTGGTGACTGTTTCAAAGAAATCGACCAGGTTTAAGAGGCAGGATCTGCCTTAACAAAGCCGAACTGGGTAGGATCCGGTGTCTGTAGGTCCCCAATATCTTTATTTATGAGGTCCATGATGATCCTTTCCATAGCTTTGCAGACCAAGCTAGTCAGGCTTATGGGACGATAGTTTCCAGGATCCGTTGAGGCACCACCTTTGTGGAGAGGGACCACTGTTGCTGTACGCCACTCTTTGGGTACATATCCTGTACTAAGGCTGAGATTGAACAGTAGTTTTATGTTTGGGTTTAGCTCTTCTTGGAGTTCATGTAGGACGCAGCCCGGGACACCGTCTGGTCCCATTGATGCTGTGTTTTTTGCTTTGGAGAGGGCGGCTCTTACCCGAGCATCTGAGTTGTCAGGGGGGCAGCACTCTGCTGGGATAGATATTTGCCCTTTTGGTGGGGAGGGGGGGGGTTGCGCTGAACCTGGCAGCCAGGATGTTGGCAATGTCTGTGGGTTCGTGTATTTTTGTCATTTTGGACTAATTCTGAGCATATCTGGGAATTCCCACCCAGGTTCCTAACATAACTAAAGAAAGCCTTGTGATTATCCTTAGTGTCCTGTGCAATTTTTCTCTCGAAGCTGGCCCTAGACGATTTTATGAGTGCCCATAGTTTTTTGCTAATACTGATCAGAGATGCCTTCCCTTTTTGGGATTTTGCTCTATCATGTAGTAGCTTCCTCCTTCTATTGTATAGTTTGTTTATGGCTGGGGTCCACCAGACATGACGCCTGCCTTTGGAGGATTGGGTCTTGGTTTTATTTGGGATTGCATGATCCATGCATTCCTGAAGGTGTTCATAGAATGCGTTTTTAAAGGATTCTGCGGTCTGGGCTGTATTTTCCACAGGCCCGGGGGCTTTGAAGGATTCCACCTCAGTTTTGAGGAGTGTGAAATTTGCTTTAGAGAAGTTTTTCACTGTGGTTTTCTGGGCAGGGGATGGGGTCGGGATGTGAATATCCAGTGAGATTAGTTTATGGTCTGATCTTACCAGTGAGCGATACACTTCTGGTCTGGAGCATAGAGTCCCCATGTTGGTGATGATCAGGTCCAGTATGTTTTCCCCTCTTGTGGGAGTGGTAACAAGTTGTTCCATAGCATTTGAGTTTATAAATTCTAGGAATCTTTGGGCTAGGGTGTTGGAGCTAGAGTAATGCTCCCAGTCTATGTTTGGGTAGTTGAAGTCGCCCAATATAATGGTGTTTGGATAGCCCTTCATATTTTCCAGTGTTCTCAGGAAGGCCGAGTGGGGTTCCTGGGTTTGGGAGGGTTGTCTGTAGCAGGCTATAAACTGGAAGGCAGTTTTACCCACTGTTAGTTGCACATGGATAGTCTCTGATGTTTCGTGCTGTGCCACCAACCTGGAGGCGTGGGTATCTTTGACGAATATTGATACTCCCCCTCCTTTTGTGGTTCAGTCCAAGTTTTGGGACCGAAAAGCATGGTATGAGGTATAACCTGGTAGTGCTGGGATGCTCTCGGGAGCCTTGAACCAGGTTTCTGTTACTGCACAAATATCGATGTTCTCCATGCTAAGGAGAGTTTTGAGTGCATGCATCTTGAGGTTTAGACTTCTGGCGTTGAGTAGCATTACTCTTAGTTTCTTTATCCCTTGTGATAGCTATGGAGGTGGGTTTGTCTTTTGAGCCTTGCCTAAAAAAGGCACTATGGGGGTAGCAAGAGCCTTTGCCAATATCCGAAAGCCCAGGGGTGACAGGTGCAAGCTGTCCCTAGCAAAGCATTGTGGCTTGTCGAGCACGTCATCCCAGGCTGACAGGCATTGGATCCCCTTTGAATGACACCAATACTTAAGCCAGTTGTTGAAATTGATCATCTTGTCTTCATATTGTGGCATCATTCTTGGTGAGGGTAAGATGCTACTCAAGGTCAGGGTCATGCCGGCCTGGGCTACATGCTCAGAGAGCTCCTCTATGTCTCTTTTCATGTAGTCCAGGGAGGTACGTCTCAGGTCATTCACACCAGCATGGACAATGACTTGAGTCATATTTGTACTTGCCTTGGAGTGACCTGAGTGCTTGCGTTATGTCGCGGATCCTAGCACCTGACAGGCAGCTCACCATGACCTTCCCCTTGTTCAGCCTGGTGAGCGGGACGTCAGTGTGCCCGACAATAGAGTCACATATTACAAGTGTATCAGGTGTGTTGTTTAGCTTTAAGGGCTGTGACTGTTCGGCACACTGGCTTTGTGAACTATGTGTTGCACGTGTTTTGTTTTGGGGTAGCAGTTGTTTGGGTGGCTGCTTTGGAGGTCTCTGCTGCTTAGCAGATTTTTATTTAGAGCCTCAGAGTATGTTTTTGTGTGTTTATGTGTTTGGTTTGCTGTCGTGGTAGGTCTATGTGACTGGAATTGTAGTGAGTGTGGTTTCCTTCTCCTCCTGACTGGTTACGCCAGTACTGAGTTGAGAGAGCTTAGCCTCCAGTTTGGCTATATGGTTGCATCTCTCACATGTGTTGGAATTTGTTGGGAGGAGGAGAGGGTTGTCTGTGTACATGAGGCAGTTGTAACATTGCCTCAAGATTCCCAGATTCACCAGCTGGACCGGAGAGGAGATTGACAACTGACCTTTGGACATGCTAGAATAGTATTGGGAATTCCTTTATAATTGAAAAAAGGGCCAATGGGGAACAAGGTACTCAAGGGGAGTTTGTGAGGGTGTAGTGCTTTTAATTTTTAGTGCTGACTTAGTGAGCAAGTGCCAGGTAACTTAAATGCAATGTGTTACAGGTAACTTAAATGCAAAAATGACAAACAGTAACTTTCTTCAAGTGAAACAAGGAAATAAGTACAGTAAGCAATGCAGATATCACTAGGGATCCACAGAAGCGCTGAAAAGCTGCGTTTTAGGTGTAATTAGCGTTTCAGGGAAATAACAAGCAAGCAAACAAACAACAAGCATACAAACAAAGCTAGATTCAGTAGGCCTGGATCTAGTCTATGCTACAGCTAACAAGGTGTACCAATTTCAGTAAGAAACAGTTCAAATATGCAGGCACCATAAGCCTTTAACCAGAAATTCCCATCTCAGAAGGGCAGAGTCCAGCCTCTCCTCCCACAAGAGTGCAGACCACGAACCTTCTTAATGTAAAATAACTGGCCTGAAGCCCAAGTGCTTAAACCAGAACTAATACACTTTTAGAATAACAGGATGTGAATGTTTTTTCTTTGGTTTTCTTTCTGATTCACCCACTGCTCCCTCTTACACCTACAGTTCACCTATTGTGCATCCAACCCAGTCTCCCCTTGGCGAATTATTACATTATTGGTCACCCCCCACCCCCATATTCCACACACACCATCCATCCCTTCTCTGGTTGATAGCTCATGGCACAGTCAACAGAACACATTGCGTACAGTAGGTATCTCTAGTACCAATATGGTTGTGAGGACTACCCTAGCATTTTTGAACTTCCACATGCTGTACTTCACGCACATAGGTACAAGCAAATACTTATCTTTCATGACATAATAGGTAGACCCGGGTAATACCCGTTCATCTTTGGGCCATCCTGACAAGGAAGACTTGGACCGCGAATGGGCAGATATTGGGCGAATGCTCTGACCACTGTAGGGTTGCCACCTTTTCATATGACCAAAATGGGACATTTTCGGGACACACATCAGATTTTACAGGCCAACACATACCCATGGAAAGATAGTACTTTAGTTTTATGCCTAAATGTAAGCTTATTGTTGTAGCAGTTTAGTTGCTTATTCTGTTTCTTGTAACATTTAGGTATTTTACATACAGAAATTAAGTATTGCATGGGACTATTACATAAAAAATATGGGACATAATTATGTCCTATAATCGCAGGACATTTGACATTTATAATGGTTTTGGTATGGACACAACTGCCCAGAGGAGGACTGTCCCTCACAATGTGGGTAACCCTAACTATTGGGCTAGGCTTAGCAATTGGTGGCGCGCTAACACAATGCATTTCGCTTCCACTTGGTATAACTATCGACACTACAATGGAATACGGGCATGGGGTTTTAAATGTCACTTGTTTGAGGGACGGGGACTCAATATTCAGCTACGTGCCTTTGTGTTTACTTTTTATTTTGGTGTTCGCAAAACTGTCTTGCATGCTTTCCATACATTTCAGTATCCACAGACACTGACAGGAGTAATTACTATTAGAGGCAGGCTGTACTAGTCAGCATTTTAGGTTGCACGTATGCAGCCAACATGTTCACGCCTCCGTGGAGCACTTAGACATGCCCCCTGCACTCGTGCATGTTTCCTATGCACGTGGCTATTGCGGCAGCGCACCTTCATTAATATGCATGTGGTGCTGCTGCGCCATCTCTACGCCACACGATCGGCGCAAGGCTAACGCCATCCTTGCACCGAGCTTAATGAATCCCGGGGACTGTCCTGCCAAATAAGCATAAACACTTCTCATAATATTTCTTCGCAAAAGTATATACAGACACTCCCCATTAGCTCAAAGTTTATATAAGCACATCCCGTATACTTTGAAATAAACGTATGAATTAAGAGTCCACATATTCTCTTTTACTTTAATAATAATTTATAAAAATAGAACCATTTTAAAGTAATAACTGTAATACAGTGTTAAAGTGATGTGCGACTGTATTGAATGTATTTTCTCTTGTCTTCCCCCCCTTTCCCTCCATTTTTATTTTATTTCTGCATTGTTTTGTCCTTTATTATTTTATTTCCCTCCCATTTATTTTAGTTTTTCCACAGTTTCAAAATCCCCTGGAGTGACCCAGGCATGTTCCCCTCCTATTAGGGATCGCTCACCTTCTGTCCATCCTGAAACATGCTCACAGGTTCAGAGTGGTGGCACCAATCCTGCAGGTAACCCCAGCATGTGACAGCCTGGAAAGCCTCATAGAACAGGGGTTTCAGAATTTTGTTGAGGACATGCTGGAAGACATAGTTGATCAGTGGATTCAGCCAGTTGAAGCTTTGCTACAGTGTGTAAAAGACACACCGTCTCAGCTGGTGCCAACCACTGGACCACCACAGGTCCCTATCTCCTAAACATCCAGGTCCTCAACTGCCCTTCAATCTGTCAGTGGAAATGCTTGAGGCTCTGTGGGCTTGGACTCCTGCAGGCACTTTGTTTCTTCTTCTATTGCCCTTTCACCTACACCTTCTTACCCATTTCCAACCCCTACTACTCGGTCATAAAAAAAAATTTGAAAAAAAGGGGGGGGGGGAATCTTACCCCCCGCAAAACATTGTGCCTCTCCTCTCCCATAACCTTCTTAATTTTTTCCCTTCTCTGTTCCCCTCTTTGTTGCATCTCCTCTTTTTCAAACTTTCCTATTTCCCCCTTTATATTCTCAATGAAACAATTAATGTGTTCACGTACGTATACTCCTACATAAAATATATTAAACCTTTTTATTTTTATTTATTTTTTTAAATATCAATAAAAAAAGTTGTGCAGTCTGCAGCTTGCTCCAGGTATTTTAAATATGACTGCACATAGTCACGTCCATCACTAATATCCAAACATATCTGCAATACTATGAAGTAATTCAACGTTTCGGTTTTCCCCAATCGTTGCATTGCCTTAACCCTTGACTTTATACAGTTTACGCCTCTGATGCAAGTGCACATATTCTTCAAAATACCTTTGCTTTTCCTTATTCATTGCAAACGTGCTGTGTTTAACTTATTTACATATAAGTGTAGCAGTGCTTCCGCTCATAACCACTATGCAGTTGCAAGCTACCAGACTATCACCCAAACACTTTATACTCCAAGACAATTCTGTAAATGGTTATTTTTTTCTTCTCCTGCATAAAATAAAATATTCTGTTCCTGTTGTCCCTGGTTTCCTCAGACTCCTTTCTGTTCCTTGCCTCTCTACAGTCTTGGGAAACTTGCTTTCACTACCTACATTCAGAGTCACCAGAAACAGGTGCAAATAGAAATGTATGTCTATCTTCAAAATAAAAGAAAAAGGCAAAAAAAAAAATATCAAAGAGGACTGTAAAATGGCATCATTTCATGACAAAGGCAGCAACATTAAGCAGTCAAAGTTTCTGCAGATTATACAGATCCTTAAAGGTTAGTGATCCAGATTATGCCAGGAGTTTAAGCATAGTTGCCCTGCCAAACTCTGCTTTCAGAGGAGAGATGCGTACCTAGCAAAGAACAATGTATATTAGGTTTGCACATCATCTTGTTTCACGATTACAACTTGGACTTAAACTATACTACATAGAAAGATGTCAGGATTTGTATGCCCTGTAACATGTAAAATGATGCTACATAAACCTTTATTGCAATCCAGGGAAGTCTTTTGGGATACTGCTGCTTCACTACTTCAATGCCATTAATGGTTGGGGAGGGGGTATTATTGGGGCTTACAGGTGAATATGCTTCACCTCAAAAAATCTAGATCCCTCAGAACCACAAGGGCGGGAGACTTAAACCTTGACACGGTTATTAATAGAACATGCTGGAGGGACAGATTCATCACCCAGAGACTCCCTATGCTGTGGAACAAAATCCCGGTACATGTGAGGCAGAGCACCTCGCTGGCCTTGTTCAAGAGGAATCTTGACCAATGGATGGGGGATCGCAGATATACCCCAGGGATTACTTCAGTGTCACTGCTTGACAGAGGCACAGCAAAATAATAGGCATAGTTTTATTCAAACTAAAGGGGTGGCGAAAGCCAAATAACTATGGGCTAGGCTTATAAATGCCCTTGGGCAGATAGCCTAGTATGAACCTATGAACCTATGTCAGTCAAGGCTATCTTATTAGCAGGAGACTTCATGTGTGCTTAGCAGTACCAGCATTGCCTTTACACAAGCCACAAGGTGTTTAGCATTCGTAAAGCTATCCCTTAGACATCTAACTCCATACTACCTGCACCCAAATACACTCACTATTCTTCTGCATGTAATACAAGTAGGGCCTTTCTAGACTTGGTGCATCACCACAGGTACTTCCTTGCTAGGATGCCAATTTTTATTTAATGTCTTTAGATACTGTTCCTCCTAAGAATCAGCAACAACTTCTTACATACATTTATCACCATAGCTTTAATACCCAACTGAACGAGGAGACATTAGCAGTCACACACTGTTTTTGGCATGGTTTGGAACATCTACAAGGATACGCAAAGGCACACATGGAACACTGGATAAGTAACCCCAACTTACATGATCAGGACAGACAGTAAACTTTCATTACTCCAATATGTTAGTAAGTAGAATGGTTCAGACCAGAAAGGACCAAATCTACTAAACGTTTTAAAAGTGCATTGTATCTACCTTAGAACACTGTCAGACTGTTAAAACCTTACAAATGTTTGATCAAAAGATTAACAAGAAATTCACATACATTCAAATTAATTTCCAATGATGATTATGCCAAAATTGTATTCTGGAGATCTTTAGGGATTACTATCAAAACTTCTTCAGGAAATATTCAGGCTTTAGGAAATAAACCTCCATGAAAAAGTAAACTTGGTAACCTCTGAATAAGAATGGATCCAACCCCTCAAGTGAGCAGTAAAAAATTTTCTGGTACTCTAATATGTAAATTCACTGGGCTATATCCAAGGAGAAAAGGTCACTGTGGCCCGTGACCCAAACATGACGCTGGCAAAACTTCATAAGAACTAAACCTGAGCACTAGACCCTACTACACATAACTTAGCATTTTATGTTACCAGAATCTAAACATCCACCTTCCTGAAGCTAGGCCTTTGTAATACCCATACTGAAGCTGGGTAAATAAAATGAGTTAAATGGTGTCAGTTCATTCTCACCAGCTGGAGATTACCGGGGATAAGAGCACCACAAATAACATAAAAACAGCTACCTATTATTCATTTAATAGACATACAAAAGTCTTGGTATTCATAGGTTCATAGTTAAGCACTAGCTTCTCTTGCAGGTCATTTACATCTAGCCAATTTCTTTTCAAAGGTGAGAATCAAACCCTGTATTTTGTGTCGGAGAGGTAAATACCTGAACCATTATGCCATCCCCCAACCCCAAAAGAACATTAGAACAAGAGCTGACCACAGCAGTACCAACTGAAATAAGTTCACAAATAGGCAATGAGTCTGCAGACAATTACATGCCTAGCCAACGAACACACCGTGAAAAAGGAGAGAACCAAACTATGTACCTTGTGTCTGAGAGATAAACACCTTAACCATTACGCCATTGTTAGTGAACTAAAGAGTGGTCCATTCCCATACTGAGAGCTGAACCTGGGCCACCTGGGTACAAGCCAGGAATCCAAACCGCTAAACCATATGGGATATCCCAAAAGCTTTCTCTACTTCACATAGCATCAAATGGCTTTGATCCATTGACCTCTGGGTTATGCACACTTCTGATGCCCCACTTCACTACAGTATTAAGCCTTAAATATGGAGGAGGAGAGGAGCTTTTTATATATAGATATATATATATATATATACACACATATATAGATATATATATATATATATACACACACACACACACACACACACACACACACACACGCACACCCCGTGACATATACCTAATTTAGAACCTAAATCCTTCACTTGGGTTTGCAAAAGGACTTCTAACCATCCCACAAATCTTTGCCCTGGTCTTGGAATTGCTAACCCAGATTCTTAAGCAAACCTCCACACAGATCTAAAGGGATTACCAACAACTGCCTTTGATTAATCAAGGCCACTATACAGATGACCTAGCAGTTACAATATCTTACCACCTACATTGTAGGTGTTTCGAAAAATCTGAGAAAATATTCTAAACCAATGCAAATCAATGCATTTTCTGCATAATAAAATGGAGGTTTGACCTTCAGTGAAACAAATGTCACCTTCTCTAGAAATCAGGGCATATTTCTCAGCTTAGGAGTCAAACTATATCATAACAAGGAGCATATAAGGGAGGCAGTTTCAAATTACTAATGATGAAATATTCTCAACCTTGGGGAGCAAACAACAGCAACATTAAAATGTCTATGCATCAGAGTACACTACACATTTCAAACAGGACCTACAGACCTGACACAGATGACATAACCAAAGTATTATGGGGACCTCTTCAACCTGGCATGCCACAGGTTCCACATTCATAATTTTGGAGATGGTCTAGGCCCAGCATACCTCAAAGGTACTCGTAAGTGCATGTCTGCTGAAATTCTCAGTCTTGTAGCACCACCTGCATTATTAAACTACCTAAAGAGACAGGCATACAAGACTATGTAACACAGCCTCGCCCTTACAAGGGGAAAGAGGTCTTTTCAGGCTGGAATGTAGACAGACCTTGTTGGTGGCCTTAGCCTTGGCTATACAATAAAATAAATCCTGTTAGCTCCCGCCCACTTTTAAAATACAGCTTTGAAAAACCTTTTAAAAATCTGTTAAAGATGCACTCCAGTACAAAATCATGGCCCTTATTAATTCCTAATCTCCTTTGTTCTATTTTTTTTTAAACTAGAAAGGCTGAACACTGGTGTACACATGTTGCTGAAACAAGAAAATTTCACATGGGGCAATTGGACTCAACTGATATAAAGGGAGATACGTCCTCTCAAAGGACAGCTAACACTGAACAAATTCAGGACCCTCTACTAACTGTACACTTACATCACTATTTTACTACCACACAGAGACCTGCAGTAGCTCTCCAACCAGCAAAATCATAGCTAGGTCTCTGGTACCCTGTGCAGTTTCCCAAACAGTACCCCATCAATTCAACTGTGTGTGGGGGAGCTCTTCTGCTCTGGAACAAGCAGGTTCCTACACTTAAATCACTGCACATGGAGCACTTTAGCCATGACAAGGAATGCAGCACCAGCAGTACAGCTCCCATTACCTGCGCCAATCACGCCCCTAACAATTTGTACCCAGGGCAGCTGTCCCCTTCACTTCACCTTAGTTAAGGCTCTTGCCATCCATTCACAGTTAAGTAATGAAGACACTGCAGGACTGCATCTCAAAGGTGCATATCATCGTTATGCAAATTAGTCTGAGAAAAAATTGTTCCTCCATGTTTAATGGGTGAAGTTTACATACACTAATAACAATTCTTCTATGCCAGGGTCAGTAACAGAAGTGTTATTCACTACAAATGTGATCGGTTCACTTCCACAAAAGGAATGTCAATGTGTGAATAATTTTATACAGAGCCTTTTATACCCCACAGATCATCCCACTGTGACAAAGTATGTTGATTAATGCAGAACCTCAATCCTGGAACTTGGTAAAGACCATAAAAGAACATGGAAACATGAGTGCCCATCAATATCATGCTACTGGTGGGAGATGCAAACAAGCATATGCAAGTCAGATGGCGCAGAGGTGCAGCGGTAGCATTTTCGCCTCACAGCAAGAGGTTCTCTGGTTCAATTCTCAGCTGGGGTGCCTTCTTGTGTGGAGTCTGCATGTCCTCCCTGCATTCCTGTGGGTTTCCTCTGGTTTCTCCAGTTTCCTCCCACGTTACAAAGGCATGCATCTGGAGCGTTTCTCCCTAGGCCTCTGCTGAAAATTGGCTCTGTTCCAAGTCGGACTTTATTTAACATCTGTTAACCGGGAAAGTCCACAGCCTTCTCTGGTCCCATGTTACTGAGAAACTGGGAACTCCCACCTCAGGACAGAATACTTCAATTGCTTCATTCCTAAAAAGAAAGAAAAAAAAAATGGAAAGCCTCAACCATTCAGAAGGCTACCATGTGGTGTGGCCTAGCAGGCCACACAGAAAATAAATAAAGCATACCATTCTGTAGAACAAAGCACATCCAAACAGCCATTTAATTCTCTTTATTAGACTGATATTTGATCTTCCTAAGTCATCTACTTTTATTGGAACACTTTCCTCTTTCAAGTACAGACAACAGATGGCTAGACAACATATGGAATTTTTAATTATCCGCAGTCCTAAATGTTATTAAAAAAGTAATCTTAGAGGGAGGGGGGGGGGTCCCTTGGTTATTCACTTTCTTAACCCATCATCTCCACCTGTAAAATGATGAATATTCACAGCTTTATTTAACAAGTGAATATATTTTCATTTAGCAGTACTCAGCATTCAGACCGATTACAGTACCACGTAGAAAATTTGATTTTTACTTTTACAAGCATAAAACTTTACACCTAAAACCACAATTTTCTTCTTCTTTTCCTGTAAAGCTGCAACACAGTTTTACGGTGCAAATAAAAAAATGAAACCCGTAATAAACATTGTAAACACATTTTTAAATGTCACTAGAACAGAAAGTTATTACTGCCATACCAGACATTCTGGAAGTATCTAAATAATGCACAAGTTGCAAGAACTTGTGATGCAAGGCACAGTTAATAATAATTTGTTTAAAGTCCTAAGAAGAGACATGAAAAAAAGCAAAAGCAGCAGTATTTCTTAGCCACCGCATGGACTCGTGTTTAAGAAGAAAATAGCTCATAAGCAAAAATGTTGGTATAACCTGTTTTACTTCTGCTTGTTTTCAGTTTTGAGATTAAGCACTAAATGTGACTATAACATACCCAATATAAAATTAAAGCTGTGCAAGGACTAGAATGTGCAGAATCAACAGGTAACATTGTCAAATGAGAAGAATGGCCGTCAAGATTTACTATGTGATCCAAAATTGCTGGTAAAAAGGTTTCAGAAAAATGCTAGAAATGTCAAAAATATGCACAAACAAATGTAAGTGTACAAAGAAAAACATTTTTGCTAATGCAAGCACAAACCATACAAAAGACATAGGACTCGATGGCAGACACTGGCATGCAAGAAGGTTGCAAGACAGAAGAAACCTGCTTAAAGTGTGGCTAAGAGTTAGGCTCAGGGATGCACTCAACACGGATGTTATGAGACATTTTATCACAGATAGGGTTTTGACACTTGGAATTATTTCAGTCAAGGAATCAGATGTTGCAAGAATAATTCAACAGTGGATGAAGCAGATAAAAAGCAAAAGGGGTGTAGAAGGAGTCAGTGGTGAATGGTGACAGTGTGCTCTTGCTAAGATAGATGCCGACTTAAGCAAAGGAATGTTGTGGCTGACCCTACAAGACACATGATGCAGCTATAAAAGGTGATGCTTGCTTGAGTTTTATCATTAGCTCCATCTGTCAGACAGCAAAACATGCCAGAGAGTGGTAAGCTATTCCAGTCAAGGAATATCTTACTCCTCAAAATTTGTTTTTATTTTTCAAATACATCTGAATGAATTCCATAGTATTTATACATAACATCTTAAATAACTATGTACACTATTTACATTAGCCTGACTCTAACAGATCTTAATGTATACAGTTACTTTATAAGCATGTCCAATCCATTATCAGAGCGTCTGATCAATTATTGTATAGTGTCAATCAACAATAAGACTTTTCCCCAAGGCTTGTTGATAAATGCCTTTGGATAAATTCTTAGTTCTTTAATTTTAATTTCCAGTAATGCTGTGGTCTTCAGTAGGCTGTAGAAGTCTTCCAAAGTTGGCATTGTGTTTGTATTCCATCTTCTTGTTATACACATCCTTGAAATTGCAAGTATAGTCCATACTAGATACATGTTTGACCTATTCAAATGAGGACCTTCATTCACATTCAAGGAATATCTTGATGGGGAAGACAAACATGTGAGAGGGTACTAAACCATCCCAGATATCAGGTAGCCATTGCCTCTTTGCAGATACTACCAAAATGGTCACATATGGGGTTACACAAATCTGGATTAATGTGGTAGATGGGCAGTGAGTACAGGCTGGGAAGAAGTTTACATCTAGGTATATGCCACAATCAGCCAGCACTTTCTACTGGCAAGGGAGAAAACAGAAAAGTCAATTATGCATCAGAGTGGCTCTATTTGTTCCACAGATCCTATACTTTATGACTAGAATGTCCCACACTAACACTTATGATCAAATGTATCTGTGGGCCTAATTAAAACTGAAAGCCCCCCCCCCCCCACCGACATGAAATGCACATCACAAAGGAGTAATAAAAAAACTGTACATTAATGTGCTTAGAAAAAACAGAGTGTAAACACAGGCAGTCAAGAAAAAAAGGGAAAACAAGCAATAAATGGGTAGATCCACAATAGATTTAATGATATTTGTTCATTTCCTACTGTAATCAATTCAGTATTTTTCTGCAGACAAAATGGGATGTCTCTGTGCATTAATCTGTCTTCATGAACAGAGAACGTCACTCAAGGGACAATCTTAAGCTGACTTCATAAACTCACATCTGACTTGTAATGGTAATGCCCAAGACTTTTATTCTTATTCATTTAACAGTCTGAATCTAACATACAGTGCAGCTGACAACCACAATGAAGTACATTCTTCTAATAAAACATTGGTGCATGCACTTCAGAAGATGCATTCGGTACAATATTCAGGATGAGAAACCTGTCATAATTACACAAGCTACATGCACTGACCTGTGTTCAATAGCAGTGCATCACACAAGCCTCTGCTCTACTTTTTAAAGCGTGCGATTATTTATAACGAAGTGCTAGACCTCAAAGCACATTGATTTCAGTTTTTTCCCTCAGAAGACTGTAATCACCACTTGAATAACCAATATTCTGGCAGAGAAACATCTACATGCCTGCCACCATAAGTAACGTTTATCTTAAATAGAAATCATTTCAGTTATATGTCATGAAATCCCCCCCCCCCAATCATACAGCTTGTCATACTTTGTTACCATGGTACGTTCTATGTCCTGGGTCAGGATCCACACTCTCGTGAACAGTTTACTTTTCAGGGAGTGACTGTGACTACACTTCCTCATTGTTACAAGAACTACAAGCAGTTAGGACATCTACCTCCAAGATCTCATCCATTGCTGTAAGTACGACCTATCTGACCCTTATCTGCCCAGCCATTATTGTATCAATATTCACTACTTACTGTCCTGCTCTCGTCATAAGATGTGATTCTTGTCTTAGAACGGATGCCACTCTCTGAAATATCTGAATACATACGGATGAACTTTCCCTATGGCACTGCTGTCCGTAATTTACCTCTGGACTTTCCACAGGTATCCGACACTATAAACCATCAACTCACTGTAATCAGGATCTAGAACACTGAATTATCTGCAGATAAGTTTTAGTGGTTTAGCAGCTACATTAAACACAGATTTGTCAATTGGTGTAGTAGCATCTGTCATTTGTCAGTCCCTTTGGGGGTCTTGCAAGGGTCTGTTTTTGGCCTACATCTGCTATCCCTTCTACTGAATGACATGGAAACACTGCAGTACAATCAAGCCAGTAGTCTGATGACTCAGACTTCTTTATTTGGCCTGTACTATATCCACTCTACCAGTCAGTACTTTAGCAGGGATTTAAGCCTGCACAGGCCTCACTGTCTAACTTTAGTCTGTACCTAAACATCCTCAAAACTCAATGCATGTTCTCCAGGTATACATTGCCTCTTTTCGGCCTTTTCAGTACCTAAGAATCATGCAACCATCCAAGCTATGAAATCTGAAAAGGCTCTTGGGGGCATCTTGAATATTAACCTAAAGTCTGACCTCCACATAAAGTCTCGCATTATACAAAAGGGCCAAAGACTTGACATGCCATTTTTTACAATCAGCTACACCTGAACAGCTACAGTCCACAATTTCCTACTGCCCAGCCTCCTGTATACTTCTTAAAGAACAACAGCCTTCTCACAATACCACAATAACAAGCTGGTTTTGAAATAGGACTGTATGCTTTGCTATTAGCATACCTTTGTATCCTCAAGCATGCCCACTTAGTTAGAGCTCCTTGGTTATCCAAAGTTAACCCAACTAATGATGACTCAAACTCTATTATACTGCTACTAATGGCAAGCATTACCCAAGATACCTACCTGGTATATCCCTTAGACCTCTCTGCTCCACAGATGCCTCATTAGTACAAATCCCACCACTTACTAAAAGACAAGGAGGCACAGCCTACAGTGTCTGCATAGCTAAATAAACAGCAAAGTAAACTAGGTTTTAACAGGCACAAACCTGACTCCACACCTTGCTTCAAACTGGCCACTGAGTAACTGATTCTGTATATTTGGTGTTACCTGACGTAGCCAAACAGTCAACAATCACAAGCTTTCCTCCACCATCCAGTCTCTTAATTCCTTTAAGTTGCATCCCAGTTTCTTTCCAACAGTTGCCACCCTCCTCCTCTTACCCTCAAATCCACTACCCTGGCAGTTTCTGATAAAGTCACTTGTCTCTTGTCCTTACCATCCCTAGTCTAGTTTATCAGAGTTCTTCTAATTCCTTAAGACTTACGGGTCATACTCCAAAAGACTTGCTGCCAGATTAAGTGACCTACTCTGGTGTAAGGCCCATCTGTAAAGCAGGCTTACACCTGGGGCCATATTCTAAAAGGCTTATTCTCAGTATAAGGGCCTAGTTGAGAGAACAGACTACATATGGTGTTTGAAAATTGTGATGAGACAGTCTACTGAAGACCATTATGAATGTCACCATAATCAGTCACAGACTCATGGCAACGAGAGTGGTAAAAAATAATGCAGTCTTCATATGGCCTATGCACCACAACAGGGCTGTGGTGATGAGGAAAAGGTGGTGTTCATGCAGCAATTTCAGGATGTCCCAGATAAGCAGGACAAAAGGAGTGGGGTTTATAATACAGGACCAGAATGCTCAGATTTTGGCAGGCAGAACAGGATAAGATGACTGCCTGGATCCACATTGGTGAGCAAAAGGTATAAAGATGGAGAAGCCATTCTAGACTTCTATACGACAGCTGGTTTAATGGTGGCCAATACATGGCTCGTCAAGAAAGATATCCAAAGATTATAAAGAAGGGTGGTCAACATGCAGCTTAGGTGGATTTCCTTCTGGAACGGAAAAGGCATTGGGTTAGAATCAAGGACTGCAAAGCCAAAGAATCAAGGAGTTGTTGGTGGGACAGATTTGTGTCCCAGAGACTCCCCCATCTGTGGAATAGACTCCCTCTCCACGTCAAGCAGAGTACCTCATTATTCCTTTTTAAACAGAACCTGGATAACTGGATGGGAAACAGAAAATACACCCCTGGGATTCCACCTGTGTCCTGCTGGACAGGGGTATTGAGTGCTGACTTGGCTAAACTCTTGGCTAGGCTTATAAGGGCCTCATGGCCAATAGCCTAGTAACTTCCTATGATCCTATTCCAAGTAAAATAGAGGGATCTAATCATACACCACTGGTGGCCACAATCAGATGCAAGCAGTTTTCAGAGAAGGCTGCAGTTCAGTAGAGACTAGCTGAAGACCTGGAAGTTGACGGGAGTACAGCAGTTCAAAGAAAGACACTGCGTTCTAGTACCTCAGACAGGAAAGGAAATTGGTGGAGATGAAAATTGGCAGTGTTTCAGAGAAGCATATCTGAACACTACAGAATAGGATATTTGGCAGTGCCAGGAATGGGAATAAAGTACACAAGTAAAGCTGATAGTCGACTGTAAAAGTACAAAGTGATCAAAAGAAAACAATGCAGGAAGTTGTGAGCAAGACAGAGAGAGAGAGAGAAGACGAAGGCGATAGGAAGAAATACTGGTTGATTAAAGATAATGTCTAAAGTGACAAAACAAAGTTTTATTTTTCAAAACAAAAAAAAAAGGTGTTTGCATGCATCCTTATGTATCTGAACACTCTTGTAAAAATAAAACTTAATTTCAAGCCACTTTATTAGTAAATTAACGTTTAAAAAGTTTCCGATCATGAAAATGTAAATTAGTCATACCCTATTTACAGCATTAGTATTAATATGGTGGGAGGAAGGGTGTACATCACCTTGGGGGCAAGTATAATTACAGCGGATTAGTGTAAGTAAATGTTTGTGAAACAATTATTTTATTAACACCCTGATGAACTAATACTTTGGCAAAAAAAAAAGTAATAAAGTGAGAAGGTCAAGGAGAACATATTATGGTGATTTGGTCACATGGAGAGGAAACCTGAAGATGATTTACTAAAGATGATATGGGAGACGCAGGAAAAAGGCAAGAGAAGACTATGATGTCCAGCCAAGAGATGGGCCAGCTGCATGAGAGAAGGTCTGTGATGGTCAGGCATTGCTGCTGAAATAAGGATTTTAAACACTGCTTCATAAAAACTCCATTTGTTCCCTGTACTGATAGTAGTAGTTACACAAACCACCTTTTAACCCTTCCCCATAAAACAGATCCAAAACAGATGTTCAGTGCTCATAGCCAGTGTGAGCAACAGCCCATCTTGTGAAGCCACTTCAGTAATACTGAAAGTGGAATCAAAGCTGAACTACTGATGGGCAGTAAGCCGTCATTTGTGAGCACTCACAGAGTTTGCTATGACCACCATTGCTTCAGCATCCTTCTTGGTGGCTTCAGGACGAAGCAGTGAATCTTACTATAAAGTATCAAAACCTAGCTAGTTCACGGAGTATATGAAAACAGTGATACTACCAGTGCCAGTGTAGAGGAGGCAGACCAAGGCACCAAAGCTGAGCATGCATGTCTGTTGGCTTAAGGACAATGTCGTTTTCCACATTTTTTTTTATATATATATATATATATATACAAGACACCAAAAGTACAGTTTTGTACCTACCATAAATGTAGATGTTAGAGTGTTCACCCTGCTGCAGTCATCACACACGGGTTATCCTGCCGTCAGGCGGTCCCGCAGTCGGCCTGAATTCCAAAGTCTTGGTCCAGCGTCAGTTGCTTTTGCTTCTTCCCGGACGTCAGTGCACCAGGGGTATATAAGAGGCATCCGACGCCATTTTCTTCAGTTTTTGTTGCCCCAGATGTCAGGTGCCCCCAATAGGTAGGCAAAATATATATACATATACATATATATATATATATATATATATACATATACATACATATATATAGATATAGATATAGATACATACATATATATATATAGATATAGATATAGATACATATATATATATATATATATATATATATATATATATATAGATATAGATATATACACACATATGGCTATATAAAAATAAAACAAAACCCTTAGGCACAAGCAAATACATCACAGAGGTTGTATAGGGTAAAGTGGTAGAGATAAGTTCAGTTAGTTCAGAGGGGATGGAGGGAGGGTAACCTGGACTGCAGCAGGGTGAACACTCTAACATCTACATTTATGGTAGGTACAAAACTCTACTATGTTCATCGTGTTACCCTGCTGCAGTCATCACACTTGGGTTGAATCCCAAAGCTAAGGATGGGAGGTGGAGACAAACAGGGTTAGAAGAAGCTAGTAGGCCCTGCAAAACTGCAGTGGCAAAACCAGGTCTAGTCTTAGAGTAAAGAGGTAAGTGATAGTGTTTGGTGAAGGTGTGCACTGAACTCCAAGTAGCAGCTTCCAGAATATCCTTGGTTGGCACTCCCCTGAGAAAGGCTACTGATGTAGCTGTAGCCCTGGTGGAGTGGGACCTAATGTTAGCAGGTACTGGTTTCCCATGATGTGTGTTGTAGCAGAAACGTATGCAATGTCCTATCCATTTAGAAATGGTCTGTTTTGAGATAGCTTTTCCTTGTGATCCTGTAGCATAGGCTACAAAGAGCTGGTCAGTTTTTCTGAAAACCTTAGTTTTATCCAAGTAGTAACGTAATTGCCTGTGAATGTCCAAAGAGTGCAGGAGTCTTTCTCCTTTGTTCTGGGGATTTGGGAAGAAGGTGGGCAAGTGAATGGTTTGGTTTAAGGCCACACTGGATACCACCTTTGGCATAAAGGAAGGATTAGTTCGTAGAGAGACTCTGTCTTGATGAAAAATGAGGAAAGGTTCCACTGCCATTAGTGCCTGTAGCTCTGAGACTCTTCTAGCTGAGGTTATTGCTAGTAGTAGGGCAGTTTTCCATGAAAGAAATTTTAAATCAGCTGAAAAAGCTGGTTCAAAGAGCGGCAGTGTAAGTGTTTCCAGAACAAAGTTGAGATCCCAAGTAGGTGTTGGAGCTCTCCTTGGCAGTCTTAAGTTCTTAGCCCCTCTGAGGTACTGTCTTAGGAGTGGATGTGTAAATAAAGGTGGATCCTTGCTGTAATGAGCTGAAATTGCTGAGGCGTGGATCTTAACAGATGAAAAGGAAAGTCCTTTGTGTAATATCTCAGTTAAATATTGTAGAATCTGAGGGATGTTTGGCTCCAGGGGATTTAGGCCTTTAGCCTGGTTCCAGGAGCAAAATCTTTTCCATTTGTCTGAATAGGCTTTCCTGGTGCTGGGCCTCCTGGCCTCCAGAATGACATCCATAACAGCTTTGGATAAAGGTGTTGGCTGGTTGTTTAGGTAATTTGCCATGCAGCCAGGTTTAAAGTCTTGAGCTGGCTATGTAGAATCAGATTGTCTTGCTGGGTGAGCAGGTGAGGAATTTGTGGCAAAATCCATGGTGGGCCCTGAGCCATGTCCCTTAAAACTTGATACCAATGCTGGCGTGGCCAGTCCGGTGCAACGAGAATCATTTGTGGCCTCTCTAATCTGACTTTCAGCAGTACCTTTGCTAGAAGAGGCAGTGAAGGGAAGGCATACACTGTTAATGTTTTCTAACTGAATGAGAGGGTGTCTACTTTCCAAGCTAGTGGTTGGAAGGTCCTTGTGCAAAATATTTGAAGTTGGTGATTGTAGGGGCTTTGCAAACAGATCTATGCCTGGGCATCCCCATTTTTGAACTATCATTGCAAATACTTGTGGATCTAGTTTCCATTCGTGTGGATCCATGATGTTCCTGCTTAGGTTGTCTGCCAATGTGTTTTTCTTTCCTGGCAGGAATTGTGCTTGTAATTGAACCTGGTAAGACAGTGCAGTGTTCCACAAGGTCATTACTTGCCTGCATAGAGGGTAGGAATGTGTGCCCCCTTGCTTGTTTATGTACCACATAACTGTGGTATTGTCCGTCTTTATTAGTAGTTGTCCTGGGTGTAGAAGGTTCTTGAAAGCTGTTAGGGCATTCTGCACTGCTAGCATTTCTTTTTGATTGATATGCAGGTGTGTCTGATCTGTAGTCCATTTGCCCTGAATGCACTGCCCTGCCATGTGTGCTCCCCAGGCATAGTCCGATGCATCTGTTGTCATAGTTTGCCTGGCTGTGGGTAAGGTGAAAGGCTGACCCTTGTTGAGGTGACATGCCTGTGCCCACCATAGAAACTCCTGTTGAAGTCGGGGAATGAGTGGTATCATTGTTTCCAAGCTGTGGCTGTGCTGAGTCCATACACTTTTCAGGTACCATTGTAATTTCCTCATATGCAGTTTTGCAAATGGTATTAGTAGTATGCAAGATGCCATGAATCCCAAGGCCTGCAGAATTTTTCTTGCAGGGAGTTGGGTTTTTGTTGCTATTATTTTGAAATATTGAAACAGCTGTCGTTGCTCGTCTGGCGTGAGATAAGCCATCTGGGCCGTTGTATTCAAGCTGGCACCCAGGAATATTATGTTTTGTGAGGGCACTAGTTTTGATTTCTTTTCGTTTACTGTGTACCCTAGGCAACTTAGAAGGTGTTTGACAAATGCCAGATGCTTTAAAAGAATGTCCCTGCTTTCTGCTTGAATAAGGCAGTCGTCCAGGTATGGGTATATTTGAATTCCTCTTTGTCTGCAGTATGCAATTACTGGTGCCAGGCATTTTGTGAAGACCCTGAGCACAGTAGATAAGCCAAAGGGCAGTGTAGAGAATTGATAATGCGTTGAACCTGCAATGAAGCGGAGGTATCTTCTGCAATTTTGTCTGATAGGGACACGCAGGTATGCGCCTCCTTGAGGTCCAAAGTGACTAGCCAAGCATTCTTGCCCAGCATGGGAAGAAGCTGCTGTAGTGTTAGCATCTTGAATTTTGGTACTTGCAGATAGGTGTTCAGAATTGAAAGATCCAGAATGGGTCTCCACGCTTTGTCCTTTCTTGGGACTAGGAAGAGTCTTGAGTAAAATCCTTGTCCTTGCTCCTGTGTAGGTTCCCGTTGAATGGCTCTCATGTTCATGAGAGCTGTAATTTGTTTTTGTGCCTCTGCCCATTGATTTGGTAAGGTATGAAAGTGGAATCTGCATCCTTGAGAGACAATGTTTAGAACCCATTTGTCTTTTGTGATGAAGTGCCAGTTGTCTGCAAAAAATGCTAGTTTTCCTCCCAAGGGAGTTGCCAGGAGAGATTTGCTTGGTAGTTTGAGGACAGAGTCATTGTGTCTGTCTTCTGCTAGCTTGGGGCCTGTCTTCTACACCTTTCTGGGTACCAGAACCCCATAGGCGAGGTTTGTAAGAGCCCTGTGACTGACCTCTGCCCTTTGGGCGTCTGTATTTGCCCCTCTGTGATCTGTCTGAAGCTGGAAAGGACCAGTTTTTTGTTGGCCAATTTCTGCTGAAATGAGGGGGTTGTACCTGCAAAAAATCCTTGACCGTTTGCATAGACTTTGCCTTATCCTCCATTTTCTTTAAAACCTCTTCTGCTTTGACACCAAATAATGCATCCTGTTGTAAAGGTGCATCTAATAGTTTTGCTTTAACATGGTAAGGGAGGATTTGTTCTTTTAACCAAGCATGTCTACGTATGACACAGCCAGTAACAGCTGCTCTACAGGAAGCTTCCAATGAATCAAATCCGCATTGTAAAGTATGCTTGCCCACCTGTTCAGCTGCATGCAACAGATCCTGCATTTCCTTGAATTCAGGCTGTTCTGAATGTGTGCTCATTTTTTGTTTTAACTGAGACATCAGGAATTGTTGACATTTCAACATGTGAAACTGGCAATTTAATGCTCCAATAGCCAGAGTTGCTGAGGTGTATATTTTCTTTCCCCATCTATCTAGGGCTCTGGAATCCCTTTCAGAGGGCACAGGATTTTTAGCCGTAGAAGCTTTTGCTCCATTAGAACCCTGGGAAATAGTTTCTGGGTCAGCTACAGGGCTTTTATAAAGGAATTTGTGAGAGTCAGGTACTCTGTAGTATCTGTCTGGTTTGGCTGGAGCAGGAGGTAGAGAGTCTGGATTAAACTAGACTCCAAGTAAACATCATCCACAATATCTAAAACAGGAGGGATAGCAAAAGGTCTGTGCTGGGGTAATAAAAGGAACTCTCGGAGCCTTTTCTTACAATCTGAGTAATCCTGGCCTTCCCAGTGGAAATGCTCCCTCATGGTATGTAAAGTTTCCCCAAAGGAGTAGTCTTCAGGGGGAGATGCTGAGGGAATAGAGTCTTCAGCATCAGAATCCTCATAAGGTGGAAAAGTGTAATCCTGGTCCTCAGAAGAATCTGAGGAAAGAGAAACTTGGTCAGAGGATGCATAATCCTCCTCTTGTCTTGGTCTTTTATCAGGAGGGGGATGGGAACACCTAATAAGAGTAATCAAATCTTCAGCCATCTTAAGCATCTGTTTCTTAGGCATGGGGCCTTGAACTGTAGACTGATGAACAGTTTTCTTAAGTTTTAAAGGTGTTTTAAGCTTAGCATAAGATTTAATGGTGAGTGTAGTCGGTCTGAAGACACTTTCTGCAACCGAAGGGGTTTCCTCTGCACCGGTGTCTAGTTGTGCTCTGGTGTCGGTAGATGGCTGCATCGGCCTAGTAGACTCCGCTTGGGAATCCGCAGCTGTCTGGGGTTCCAGTTCTGCGGTCATCAGGGGCTGCGTAGGTGCCTCACTGAAAACCGGAGAACTGGCGACAGGCCCAGCTGAGGCCTCGGAGTCTGGCTTATTCCTAGGCTGCCTGTCCTTATCCATGCATTTTTTATGAATGGCAGTCGTCGGCTGCTCCGACGGCATGATATAATTAAATTTCTTACCAAAGTAATGCCGTGCGAAGTCAAAACGGCATTTGATAGTTCGTTTAGTAAACCTAGCGCAAGACCGACAACCTGTGATGTCGTGGTCTGGGCTTAGGCAAGGAATACAATAGGAATGGAAGTCCTTATGAGGTATTTGCTTCCCACAAGAAATGCAATTGTTAACTTTTTCTGACATCGGACTGAGGCAAGAAAATGTTCCCCAACGGGGTACTTAGCTTTATTGAAGACTTCGGACTGAAATTCAAATCGAAAATCTCTGGTGTCGGCCAACCGGCACTTGCGAACTGCTTCTGCTTCGGGCACCACACGGCAAGAAAGACTGAAGAAAATGGCATTGGATGCCTCTTATATACTCCTGGTGCACTGACGTCAGGGAAGAAGTGACAGCAACCGACGCCGGACCAAGACTTTGGAATTCGGGCCAACTGCGGGACCGCCTGACGGCAGGATAACCCAAGTGTGATGACTGCAGCAGGGTAACACGATGAACATCTACAATCCACACTCATGGGCCAAACAGTAATATCCTGATGTGCTCCAAGGCAAAACAGTAAAGCCTGCTGCAAGAACTTTCCACGGTCTGATTCAACTTACTGGATATCTGTGTTACAGACTCGAGAATGCATGACATTATTTTGTTATTTTTAAGTAAAACAGTAGACACTCTAATATGGAAACAAGAGGGAAGGAATTTTTACTGCTTCTGTGATCTCTGCAGCCTTAAATCTTGAACACCTGTGAATGTAAAGTTGTGTGAAGCAATTAAAGCAAGGAGCTGGTTCTGCAGTAAATTATTTACATGGTTTTAGCACTATAAATTTCATGACTGTTTACTAGTCTGATCAAAAGTGAAATTTGTAGACAGACAAGGGCAATGCAGCTGATGGTGAATTTACAGACTCAGGTACGCAACATGGAGTTTTATAGCCCTTGTACTTGTGATTTGATATGTTCTGCTACTTTACCATTCAGGGCATCTCAAAAAGTTGTGAGGGAACATATATTGTTATAGTCTGGTAATTCTGTTTTCTGCTGCTTAATGCCTTCCTGTACACACATCCCTATTATTGTACTATGGAAGGACGTTAAGGGTGGTCCTGGTCCCACAGAGGGATAACTACTGCACTGTTACAATTCCTACCAATGGTCTTTCCCCAAAACAAACAGTGTCTGGAGCAATGTAGAGCATAATCTGAGATGAGGTCTGATCTGAAGCCTTAACACACTACATTGGCACATGCACAGTTTACAGCATAACTGCCCTGGTTTACTACCTCTGACCTCAGCAGGTGGTGGTTCTATAAGCCCAGAGGTACAGCTGTACTTTGTCTGGAAAATCACTGAAGTGTAAGTAACCAGAGTTGCTCCCTTCACAGTGATTTGATATATATATATATATATATATATATATATATATATATATATATATATACACACACACACAGACACACACATACATACATCACTATCGTGGCACAGAAAACGAGAGAAAAAATAAAAATGAACTGCCCAGTAACAGCCTTTATCTCCAGCAACAAGTTTTTAGGATTCAGCACAAATAATAACAGATGACATCTTCAAAGGTAACAGGGCTAAGGAACAGCTTAATAAAACAGTATAGAGAACATAAAGCAGATGATGATACGATCCTTGCTACAGTATCTGAGCCTGCAAACTTTCAGTTCACAGAGGGAAGAAGGTCATTTTCACATTGTTTTTCCACCCTTTTAAATTCTTCGAACTTGCATTAAGATGGTCAAATTCTCATAGCACTAGAGGTAACTATATGCAATGCAGTTATTTATTGCCAAAGGATTATTTGTAATTCAGAAGTGAATTTGACATGCATAGACGGACTAGTGTGCATGTTTTTGTCTAAAGCTCAGTTACTGGCAACTTCCAAGCGAACACAGCAGCAGACACCGTATAGTCTCTCAGTGAGCTGGTTAAAAAAGCAACATGGATTTTTCAATATGAAGAGGTACAGCAAGCCATTTTATTGGAGGTGTGGAACTGCGGTATGTACCATTTTGTGATACACCTACTGCATCTAAAGCAAATTAACCATGCTCCACAATGTAATCTGCAGCACTTCAAACCAATAGCAGGATTTTAAATAAACAGCCCCCTCAAATGCAGTTTTAAATGAGACTGTTCTACACATGATCTGCATTCTGCAAGTCTCAGAATACTCGTGTCATCCCATTACTTTAGCAATGTGCTGACATTGTTACTGAGAAGCATCATTAAACTCCTGCACAGTACAACTGCGATGCAATTCGGTCTAATTTATGCACAAGCCCTTCAGCACAGCTCAAACATTACATTCTGCACCAATTCTTAGCTGTTCATAGCTTCATTTATTCATGCCATGCAAGGTTTGCACTTTTACTTAATAAACTAACATCCAGGAAAGTGACTGCAGAGCCATATTAGTCCAATACACAAGGTATAAGACAACACCAAAACAAAATCAGGAAAAACTACAACAACAAACAGTAGCTTCCAGGTTGTTCCTTACAAGTTACAATGTACTGAAATTATACATTAAAATAGCTTTTGAGAGAGGATACATCCTATTTCAAGTCTATTAAGTGAGAGAAAAATTAAAATAGGTAGCTATTCATTTAAGATGGGTGACGCAGTGGTACAGCAGTTAAAATTGTCGCCTTACAGCAAGAGGTTCTCTGATTTGATTCTCGGCTGGGGTACTTTCTGTGCGGAGTTTGCATGTTCTTAAAGACATGCGTCTGGAGCATTTCTCCCCAGGCCTCCACTGAAAATATGCTCTTTCCCAGTTAATAAATAAGAAATTATTCAAGCATCAGTGTGAAATACTTTTTTTCCAAAACCACAACCATTTGCTTTCTGTATTTGACTAGCTCTGTCTCTATTGCCTAGATTTGAAGAAATGTTGTGCTTGAACTCTGATTACATCAGCTACACCCAATTTTCTTGGTCTCTGCTTTGTTTTTCTTTCCAACGTCTGTGAAAGGTATGTATGTTGAGCTGAGGACTGCTTCAGGCTATGACCCACAGCAAAAAGACACAAAATCTCAACGTATGCAAAAGAGAGGGAGACACACACAAAACATAAGACAGAAATAAAGCTATTCAGCTCACTGCAGTTAGGTGGGACAAGAAAAAGCATTGTTTCTTTGTCTTCTGTATAAATGGTTTAACAGTAAGAATTCAACAAGGTCACACAATACATAACTGTCAAGAGAAAACTTACGCATGGTGCAGTATCATGGGAAACATCACATATACTATCAAAAGAAAACTCATGCACTATGAGCTCCTGTCACAGGAAGAAGATATGGGCAGCTGTGTGTCACTGCTTTACCACTGCTAAAGAACACTACAACAGCTTGGAATCTTTCAGAGGTTGCTGATGTATTTTCATGGACAGAAAAAAAAAAACCTGCCATTCATACAACAGCTGTTTGATGCGTTTTTTGGGTCACAAGAACTCATAGAAGGCTAGGTGTGTTGGGCCTTCCTTCTCTCTTCATTGACTATAATCTAAAACAATGCAGAATGTCCCCATTGTCCTTTTGTTGTCATGCAGTTGGCCCAGCAGTGGAAAGTACTACATTAGTGTTACCAGAATTGCAGTCCCAATTCTTTTATGCAGCAGCCTTCTAACAAAAAAGGAAGGTATTTAAAGGGCAAAAATGTACAACTTAATTCTTTTTGTGCTCTGAGATATATGATAGCAGCTGTCAAACTACAATCACCTGGTATAGAATACAATAGCATACCATGATGCTCAACAAGACACATTACTAGTATATCATGCCTCCATCTTAACCAGGACATTGCCTCCTGCCCTAAAAGCACACAGTGACTAGAGTGTCTCAGAAGTGCTTTTACAATAAGTCACTGTCATTAAATAAATGTGTATGTGTATAGCACTACACGCGTTACTATGTACAAGTCACTGCACAATCTGCTATGTGTGAATAATTACACGAGTAGCTGATATGAGTCGTTGCACAGATTGCTATATATACCAGACACTGCAGGAGTTGTTACACATGAATCATTGCAAGAGTCGCTACTTATGAGTCATTGCAATTTGATACCTAAAAAGTCTATGCATATACTACTATGGATGAACCACTGCATTTCAAGTCATTGTTATATGATTTACTATGTAAATGGTCATGTAAACCGCACTGCATGAGTTGCTACATATGAATAACTGGACAAGTTACCAAGTACAAGTCACTAAATAAATTACAATGTAGGAGTCATTGTACACATACATACTAGTCACTGCATCAGTTACTACTTATGATTCACTGTGAAAACTGCTACATAAAAAAGTCACTATATACACTACTATGGATGAGCCACTGCACATGTTACTATGCACAAATCACAGCGTGAGTTGCTATATACCAGTTACTGCAGGCACTGTCAGTACATAGGTTATGTGTGAATCCTTGCATGAATTGCACTACACCATTGCAGGAGTTGCTATTTAAAAAGTCATTTGAGAGTCACTGCTTAAACTACTAGGTACAAATCACTACAGTCACTGTCACTGCATATATCGTTATGTATGTATCACTACAAAAGTTACTAAGTATGTCACTGAACCAGCTGCAATTCAAGAGTCACTGCACAAGTCGATATATATGACTCCTGCAAGAGTTGCCATGCAAGTTTTGTACGAGTCACTGTGTATGTTATGTACAAGTCATTAAATATATATTGCTTTGTATGACTCACTGCATAAATTATTATACTTGTGTCAATTAAATGGATCAGAGGATACTGCCTGGTGCAAACATAAGGGCCTGTGAGCTTCAAGGAGGTAAAATTAAGCTAAATGCCATTTAGATCCAGTGGACCTAGGGGGTCACTCTCTCTATAAGCCACATAGTTCATTGCTTCAGTGGGACTGCATGCTTCTGCAGGTTGGAACAGCATCTACCCCTCTCTGGGAATGTCAAGAGGTTGAAAAAAAAACATAGAATGATGCCAAAAGGCCCTGTCAGCTAATAACATAAAAGATGGAATGAAAATGTAAGAGTTTAATACTGAACCTTGATACATGTAATGCATTACCAGCGTTCACATAGGGCAGCAACTACCTCACTTTCATCACATTAGTTTACTGTGGATGTTATTTTGTGATACCTGACAAAAAAACATTTAAAAAAAAATTTGTAATTGTGTATTATATCAAACAATACTTCTAGACAAGGACACACACAATTCCTGCATTTTGACTAATTAGAACACATTCAGGAGTCTGTAACCTAGTGCTAGCAAGAAGAAAAGAATGTTTCTTAGAACTTTACTACAGGTTCACAGAACGCTGGGAATCTACTCAGCTGTGTTACAAAACTGCATTCTACAAGGCTGATGGAAGTAAAGCCTTCGGGTTAAGTGGACTATGATGGGAAAAACTGCTTCCAAAAAAGTTATTAGTAATACTGATTTCTAGTTGATCATTGCTTCTGGTTTGCAAATGTGATATGCTTATACTCTTACACCTACACCTGCTAGAATAATGCCTAGAACTGGCTTTAACCAAGTGACACATTTTATGTTTACAATATTTAAGGTATGTATCATAAGAACAATGATGTATATTACGGCATGAACACCATCTACATAAAATCTTGTACCTCAGTATTGGGAGGAGCTCAACAAACTATGATCTGATGGAGGTGAGAACCCCAGTAAATCGCTCTACTATGTTGTAGGAGAGATGTGACCCTGATTGTGACTACAAAGCGATGCTGTGCAGGAACGTGATGGACCATACAGCAGCTGAATGCTACAGAAGCACAGTCCCAGAAGGTTTGAACTCCTTAATTTGGTTAGCCCTAGCAAACAAAATGGTAAGACATTCTTACACCTCTACATGAACCTTCTGTGGGGCAAGGGGCATTATTCAGTAAGGGGCACAGCACAACTGCTAGAAAGGTCTTTCACAGCTATCCATAACCATCTTTTCCTTGAGATCTGAAACTTGACAAACACCACAGAATAACATGAACAAGCGCAAGTGACTCAGTCTTGGTCGCCACACTAACACACACAGACTAACACACACATACACACACACACTAACACACACACACACACACACACACACACACACACACACACACACACACTGTTTTGGCTTCTTCTGGCTGTGGTCTTACGCAGATGTTTCTGTATGCAGTCAAAGTTTCATTGCTGCTGCCACTTCCAGTATGACTGACAGCAGGAAGTTAAGTGCTGGAATTCTGGGGAAGGGGAAACAGTACTGAAATGTAAATGAATTTCAAACTGTTAATTAAGCAAAGCTTAACATTAATTTTTGTGACTGAAGGTGGTGTATATTGTTTTCACTACTGTAATACATTAAACAAGACTCATTATCAACATAAACTAAACAGGTGTGATTTGTTCCTAGCTGAAGTACAAATGACCTCTTCATGACTACGTTTGGAAGACTATGGTGATTAATACTCCAAGTGTGAATAAGCTTATAACTGACACCAGATTGCCAATGAAAATCAGTATTCTGGACGTTTTATGTATGGCACAGCTCCGCACATTCAAAGACCACCTCAACACTGAATGGACAAAATATGCGAGGGTAATAGTTGCACTGCTTAACCCAGCTTTTTCCTTCACCCCAAGTCCAGCATTTATTTATTTACTGACATTTGATTATCAGGAAAGTCCGACTGGGTAAGTGCCCATTTTAAGCAGAGGCCTGAGAAGAAAAGCTCCAAAGTTTTACAAAAACATTCTAAGAACAATAATTTTACAATTTTCAAAAATAATACAAAAACATCTACAGTTTAAATAATTATACAAAATTAGAACATGAAAATATTGGTTAAGATAAAACTTAAACAGTGATTACTATTTAGAGAAGTTGTAGATACTTTATAGAGAAATTAAAGGTAAGTTGGTATAATATAAACTGGAATTGCAATATGAAGTGAGAGAAAAAACAGGGTTATATCATATTTAAATAGTGATTTGGGAGATAAATAAACTGAAGGAAGTGAGTGAAGAAGGGAGATTAAGGAGGTCTAAGGTATGAATGGGTACTTTGTTCATATTTAGGGATTTAGTTGACCCTAGGGCTGAGCAAGAACAGAGCCACATTTTCACTAGGAAGTCTTTTAGAATTGTTTTAAAGGACTGGAGGGAGGGTACTGACCTGGTGGATATGGGTAAGGAGTTCCAAGCCTTGGCAACACAGTACGAGTACAAACCCTGCCCATCAAATTTCATAGGTTTGTGGACAGAGGGGAGCTGCTGGTCACTGAATCATAATGACCTATTTAAACATAGTTGGGTAGTATAGTATTTAGCATTGGACAAGCAGATGAATGCTGTATAATTTTATAGGTGGTAAGAAGCTGTAGTTGATGGGATACTTAACCTATTTAGACTTTTTAGTGCTACACCATGGTATCTGCGGTGGTGGTGCTGTGGTAGCGTTGTCGCCTCACAGTAAAACGCTGTCCGGTTCGATTCTCAGCTAGAGCGTCTTCTGCGTGGAGACATGCGTGAATGGGCGTAGCTTCGTTGAAGGTTGTGCGTCAGGGCTGGTAACTCGGCACATAAAAATCAACTACCAATCATTAGCGGACCGGAGTTCCGCTGTGGTGACCTCTAACCGGGAAAAGCCAAAAGACACAACAACAAAAAGTGCTACACCATGGTAGGTTCTGACAGGAGTATTTGCTGCAAATTTTGCCACTTTATTATAGCAATGTTCAAACTGCGATTTTTGTGATCCCTGGAGGTTAGTAAGGACATATACTTTATTCCCACCAACCAAACAGCAGGTGATGAAACCAGAAGAAATTCTTTTTTTTTTTTTTTTTTAAACCAGTAACTGTGTTACTGAAGAAACATATTACTGAAGTGAATGCATAGCCACACACAGAAATGCAAGCCAGCACTGCAAAAACACCAGCACAGGACCACTATGTGCAAAGCTCATCACTGTAGGCTTAAACCACGGGACAGCCATGCCAAATCCTGAGATATGTAGTAGACTGTAAAAGCAAAAAAACATGCAAGACCCAGTCTTCAAAGTGTTAGACTGCAGAATGAACTTTGCCCCCTCTTGTTCAGTGCAGGTCCAGCCTCATCCCATGGCACAGAAGGACTCCATGTTTTACAAGCTCGCTGTGTCCAATGCAGGAATAGCATATCTGCTAATGTCAGGTCTAACACCATGGCATCTTTTAGGTGTCAAATAATGGAAAGACAGAATAATGCCTCAAAAATGTTATCCACTCCACTAAAATGAATACACTTACGACAGCTCAAATGATGAAATGCTGTTCAACAGTGTGAAACCAACCATATAGTTAGCACATCATTCTTCTGGGTGGGATTTCTCCCCCCAACCCACAACGCCTGCAGCAAGGACAATCACCCCATTCTCCAACAGTAACCGACAACAAGGCCAATTAAAGCTCAAGAGAAGTTATATTCCCCATCAGCAAGATGCTCATTTAGTCAAATCTTGATGGTGTTGGTTTAGAAAAGCCAGCCTTGAGCAAGCAAATGAATACCTAAGTAAGACTGAGCAGACGTTTTATGAATTCCATTTTGCATCAGCTATGTGCTGTCTAACCATCTAACTGTCACATCGAAGCTGTGTACTAGTCTTTAGTAACTGACCACTAAATTATAAAGGTACAGTCTAATGCTTGTCATTTTAATGGGGGTTTTTTCAGTGCATTAATATATATTATACACGATTTATGTATTTATGTTTATCTGCCTACGAAACCTTCTTGACTAGTTAAAATAAATATATGAAACAATCATCTCCATGGAATGGCATACCCTATATCTATTCAAGGTCCTATTTTACTTTAGGATAACCCTTCTGCAATGAACTTTGAGAATGCAAATAACTAGTACATCTGTAAAAGGACAGAACCTGAAAATGCAGATATTTTACTCAGGCAACAGCATAACTTGTATAAGAACAGGGAAACTAAAATGCAGAACAAAATGTGAATACGCTATTTTTATTGCTGACTGTTTACAGTAAAGCACAGCTGCTTAATCTCTGTCAAGCACTGCTAAAGGTCAACTAAGACAGCTATGTTAAGTGCCTGTACCAGTTCAGTAGAGGGACTTGCAACAAAGGCAATAATAGATGCAGGAGAGGCCTTTGAATGCTCTGTTCTACCAGTGGGAAGTAGTGTACAGCTGCTACTGTGAAACACTGATACCAAACCATGTTAAAATTAACATGAAAATGATATGGAAACTATGCACTGCAGACAGACATGTAGCTTTCACCTAGCAACAGCTAACTAGCATGCAGCATATGTAAAAATGGCAGAAATGTAGGAAGACATATTACGCAGCCTAGGATTCAGGAAGAATCACAGAGTACCTGACCACTTCAGAAAGGTTCTGTATACACTGATCAAAGCTTGTAAGATAACAAAACCAGCACACTTTTGACAGATTGAAGACAGAGGGTATTATCTGCAGAATAGGGTGCTCTCCAGAGACACAAAAGATGTGTAGCACGTCTCTGACAAACAGCTGAGGAATATGTTCAAGGGAACACTGCTTAAGCACAAGTGACTGGGAACGTCTCCTACAATCCACCCGCAAAGATCAAAGTAAATGGTTTTACAGAAGGGCAATCCTCCCCACACACACACACTCCAGACATATATACCAACTCCACGTTTACAGAACAGGGGGACCAATGACAAAAGTACACCAAAACAGTGATTCCTCACGCCTAAACATACTAACTCAATAGTTGCAAGACGGTGGGAAAAAGAACTTCCTCATCAAATTGCACTGCAATTCCTCACTGTCTAAAACTATGGCCTTTAATCTGATGTGATGGATTATTTTAATTAGCTGTCTTCTAGTAGTTAAAACCCAACCAACATGTCTTCAGTACCCTACAGAGAAACTATGTGGAACCAGTAAGCTGTAGTAGTATATGAAATCCGGGTTTGGGTTTGTAATGGTCTGTAGACAGAGTACCTAGTACTTAACCTATAAATGCCAGGTACAATTCTACCCAGGATCGAAATACTGTGACCCAGCCATTAGGTAGCTGTGCTCTGATGGTTTATAATTCTGCAGTTATAAAGCTAATGAGGGCACAGTCATCCATATGATACAAGATCCAAATAAGAACACATAGGTTCATAGGTTGGTAACTAGGCTATCGGCCCTAGGGCCTATACAAGCCTAGCCATAACAATTTCCTGGCTATTTCTTCCCACAATATTTACTTCCCTGGATCCCTGTCTAGCAGAGATCCCCGGGGTGAATTTCCTATCTACCATCCAGTTGTCAAGGTTCTTTTTGAAGAGGGTCAATGAGACACTCTGACATGTATGGGCAGTCTATTCCAGAGTCTGGGGAGTCTCTGGGTCAGGAACCCACCCCTGCAGCATGTCTTGTTTATTGTGATGACCAGGTTTAGATCCCTGGAGCGTGTGGCTCTCAGGGATTGGGATTTCTCTAAGTTTAGCATGTCTAACAGCTCTGGGTTTGACATGGCCTTGTATATTAAACTGAGATCACCACTGAGTAGACTATATGTGACAAGGGTATAGCTGGAGGTTTTTTTTTACATGGTCAGCATAGGGCATCTGCTTTAGGCCTGTGATTCTTTTAGTGACGTATTTCGGCGGCCTTTCCATTTGTTGCAGATCTCTTGAGAGGTACATACCAAACAGGGCATCGTATTCTATAATGGGTCTAATGAGGGATGAGTACAGTGGGACGATGACCTCCTTTTTTCTGGATGAAAAGCCCTTAGTGATGAGGTGTGCCACATGTGGTTATCGAAGGTGAGACCACTGTCCACCTGTGTCCCTAAGTCTCATATCACATCTTCGGTGTTTAGTGTACTGCCACCTATGTGGTAATTCACGGGTACATGTTTTTCCCCAAAGGGGATAACTATACATTTCTTGGCACTGAGCTTGAGCCAATGGCTCTGGCACCAAGCATCTGTTTCTGTAAGGCTCTTTTGTAGAATATCCACATCATTTGGAGGATTCAATAACGGCTCCAAGTTTGCTGTCATCTGCAAACTTGGTTAGCCAGAGTCCCTTAGTGTTGGCCTGTACTTCAGAGAAGTAGATGCCAAACAAGAGCGGTTACAGGACTGAACCCTGAGGTACTCCACTTGTCTGGAGCTGGATTTGGAGTCTGCTACTTTTACAGTGTAGGTTCCGTCAGTAAGCCAGCTGGCAACCCATCGAGTGACGTAGGGATTAATGCCCAGCTTAGTAAGTTTATCTATGATTCCAGAGTGGGGGATGGTGTTGAAGGCCTTGGTGAGGTCCAGATAGACTGTGTGGACTGCCTTACCCTTGTCCACAGCTCTGGAGACTGAGTCGAAGAAGTCAATCAGAGTCAGGAGACAAGATCGGCCCTTCACGAACCCAAACTGGGTGGGATCCAGTGTTTGAAGGTTGCCAATGTCTTTGTTTATAAGTTCCATGATAATACGTTCCATGGCCATGCAGATCAGGCTCGTCAGACTGATGGGGTGGTAGTTCCCAGGATCCAAGGTGGATCCCCCCTTTGTGGAGTGGGATAACTGTAGCCGGTGGGCATGAAGCCTGAGGTGAGGCTATGATTAAACATGACACTTAGGTGAGGTGCCAGTTCATTTTATAGTTCATGTAGTACACAGCCCAGGATGTCATCTGGTCCCATGGATGCTGTATTCTTAACTTTGGAGAGTGCGTTTTTTACCTGTGTGGCCATTATTACTGGAATTTGGTACTCTTTCGTTACTGAGATGGGCCGTTTAGGGGGTGAGAGGGGGGTGAAGTTGGCACTGAATCGATCTGCCAGTATATTGGCAATATCCTTAGGATCAGTATATTTAATGCCATTCTGTTGTAGCTCAGAGCAGATCTGAGCATTGCCATTTAGATTCTTGACATAGCTACAGAATACCTTGTGGTTGTCTTTGGAATCTTTGGCAATTTTATTTTTGTAACTAGCTTTGGAGGATTTTATGAGGGATCTCAGCTTCTTACTGAGGCTGGTAAGGGAGTTGTTTGCATCCTGGGATTTTCCTCTTTTCAGCAACAGTTTTTTCCTTTTGTTGTAAAGTTTGTTTACGCCAGGGGACCACCAGATTGGCTTCCTTTTTTGTAAGAGTGTGTGTTGGTTCTATTTGGGATGGCACGATTCATGCATGAGTGGATGTGCTTGTACAGTGCCTTAGTGTAGAATTCATCAGTCGAACTTTCAGTTTCCATCTACGTTTGTCACTTCTGACTTGAGTAGCATGAAGTTGGCTTTGGATAAGTTTTTTTACAGAGGTCTCCTTACTGGGGGTGGGGGAGGGATGTGGATGTTAAGGGTGATTAGCTTATGGTCAGACCTGATCAATGAGGGGGTGACCATAGATGTGGAGCATCGATTTCCCATGTTGGTAATGACCAGGTCTAGGATATTGGAGCCCCTGATGGGGCTATGGATTAGCTGATCTGGGGCACTGGAATTTATGAATTACAAGAACTGCTGGGCAAAGGTGTTGGTACACTAGTAGTTTTCCCAGTTAATGGCAGGGTAGTTGAAATTACCCAGTATTAGGGTGTTTGGTTGTATCTTAATATTTTCCAGTATGTTTAGAAAGGTGTAGTGAGAATCTTAGCAAGGTACAATTTGGATTGCAGTCTTACCTAGTGTTAGTTGCACCTAGAGAATTTCAGACGCATTGTGTTGGGCAACCATCCTGGTGGTGTGAATATCCTTGATGAATAGGGACACCCCTCCACCTTTAGTGTTTCAGTCCTGGTTTGATGGCTGAAAAGTGTGGTAAGAGTTGTAGCCTGGTATTGCAGGGGTGCTCTCTGGAGCCTTAAACCAGATCTCACTTACTGCACAGATATCTATGTTCTCCATTTTTAGGAGTGCCTCGAGACAGTGCATTTTGAGGTTTAGACTTCTAGCATTAAGTACCATTACCTTCAGATTTTGCATGCTTGTACCCGTTATGGTGGTGGTTTTTGTCCTTTGAACGTTGCCTAAAAAAGGCACTATAGGGGTGGCAAGAGCCTTGCCAGTAACCTGAATCCCAGGGACAACAGGTGCAGACCATCTCTGGCAAAGCATCGTGGTCTGTCAATCATGTCATCCCAGGCAGACAGATACTGGATCCCCTTTGAATGTCACCAGAAGCTTAGCCAATTGTTGAAAATCATTTTGCCCTTACACTATGGTATAATTCTGGGTGAAGGCAGGATGCTACTCAGGGCTAGGGTCATACCTGCCTGGGCCACATTTCATTTTGCCCTTATACTATGGTATAATTCTGGGTGAAGGCAGGATTCTACTCAGGGCTAGGGTCATACCTGCCTGGGCCACATTATCTGAGAGCTCTTCCATGTCTCTTTTCGTAGTTCAGGGAGGTATGTCTCAAGTCATTCACTCCAACATGGACAATGACACAGTCATACTTGTACTTTTTGTGGAGTGACTTGAGTGCATGCATTATGTGGTGAATCCTGGCACCCAACAGACAGCTGACTGTAATTTTCTCCTTGTTCAGCCTAGTAAGTGGGACCATCAGTATGCCTGAATATAGAGTCACTTATGACTAAAGTGTTGGGTACGTTGTCTTGCCTTAGGGGCTGTTGTTGGGTGTCACACTGGTGTTGTGAGCTATGTGATACTTTGGTTGTGATTGGTGTCTGTTTGCGTTTCAGCTTCAAATGGTTTACCAAAATAATTCCAAGTAATGTGGTTACTACCCTCGATCATTACAACTCGAAAAATACAGTTTAAGTGCGCACATTCTCATAATGCATGTGCTTATCATTTTATGAGAAAATGACATGAAAACAGCTGTGCAGGAAAATAAAAGCCCCTCTGCACCCCCTCAGGTGCAATATTTTGCTCACACATCCCCATTTCCTTTATTACTCTCAATCCAAACTCATTGCATCTCAGACAGGTTGATCAGTGAGAGGGAATGAAACAATTGCCCTGCTGTTTCTATGAGGTGACTAACCTTGGATTACCCACAACTCACTGTCCTGTGAGTGCTGTGATCTTGCTAAACTGTGAAACAAGCAAATGCCATCCCAAGCTACTATGCCTAAGGAGCTGTGACTCAGGCTCAGGTGACAACTGAAAGCAACTCTAGTACTGAGATAGTCTCAGATGAAGAGGCCACACGTCTGATATAATGACAGAAAAAGAAAAGCATACAGGGGTCATAACAAGCCCTAAACAGAATAGTGAAATGCAACACACAAGGCATTAGCAATGGCCTGTAGGATGTTAGGATACAGAAATAGGGTAGCATGTTCAAGAGCTGCTGTGGTTATCCTCCCACTGTATAGGTCAATGTTAAGACTGAATTTGGAATTATCTTTCAATCATTCCCTTTGCATCTCCACTCTTTCCCATAGTGTCAACTTTATACAAGCCAAAAAGGAATGGCCACTTAACTAATGAGCTAAAATCACTATTACAAGTCAGTGATGATAGAAAGCACATCTGTAAAGTAACCCAACCTTAGAAACAAGATACTTTATGCAATTCAGAAATGTAGCAAAGCAAGCTATAAGGCTTCATAAAAGCCCTGTAATGAAAACAAAATTTGCTATTCCATAACACTAAGCACTTCTGGTCAAACAGGAAGACACTGTATTAGCAAACTACAGCAGTTTGCCATCTATAATTTTCTCACAGAATTTGGCACTCTCCCTACAGTTTTAACCACAGGCATTTATCCCCCAAACAATGACAAACCTTCCTCTATATTCCCTTATTTAGCTTTAAATGTATATATAAAAACAAAAATAAACTAATAGTCCTCTTGGCTCAGGTGACATTCATTCTTTGTTCATTTATTACCACAGGGACTTCATCTTGGCGCTTCTCCAACATGTATACAATCCTTATTTAACACACAAACAATGCCAGATATCTGGAAAGTGGCTATAGTAAAACCCACTTCCCATACAACCTAACCCACCAAACTCTCACAATACTGCCCAATTTCCAGCCTCTGTAGTCTATGAAAAATACTGGAGAAAGTAATTTATTCTCTCACAATATGATCTCCCATGTCCAAAACTCATGGCTTCTGGTCATGTCATTGTACATCACCAGCATTATGGACTCTTACAGATAAAATCTTCCTAAGCATGGACAAAGGGCTGCTTACAGTTGCCATTTTATACACCTTATGAAAGCACTCGACTTAATGGATCACACACAATCCCCTTAAATCATCAGCTTGAAACTGGCATTAGCCCAGATGATATTCCACGCTGCCAGAATTATCTGACATTGAACTGATGGTTTTGACAAATTCCAATACTCAACCTCACCACCAGCCCATCTCAATTAAGGTAAGGTTCAAAACTTGGAGGGGGGTCCTGTTCACCAGCTACAAAACCAAACTACCCTTTGATCTGCTTCACATTCCCTTATTACTTTATAAGGAAGACACAGTGTTATTCCCCTTTGAACAATCCCACTCCATACTGCAAAAATAATTTATATCATCATGTAATCATGCAAGCATTACTTTATATTAAAACTACAACTAAAACTAATATTCATAATATTAATATTAGTGTATCACTGTATAATTTAGATACAGATGACATAGGTTTTCCTACAACTATTATATGTTCATGGGGTAATATGTTTTTGTATAGATTAATTTAGTATGGGTGATTTATCTCCAGTTCGTTAGAAATGGTATTTTATTAGAAGTCTCATTTTTTTTTACCTAGAGTAATTTATAAATTTAGGTTAATCTTATTTTAGGTATAATGTTGATGACTGTGTTAGTATACATGTTTACAACATATTAGCTAGATCGATTTTACAGTTAATGTATGATGATGTACATTTTTATACATTTGTATACATAAAGCTCTTACTGCTTATAAAACTGTATTAATGTTCTGTCTCTTTTTGGTAGGAGTATTGTACATTATGAAATATAAACTTTTTAGCTATGATATTTTTTAGGTATATTTTCAGAATGATACAGCACAATTTGTGTGTATTTTAGGTAGCTTATGTTAAATAGATTTTGTGTTTTATAATATGTATGTAATAGCTTAGAAATTATACAGTGATACACTATTATGAATATTAGTTTTTGCTGTAATTTTAATATAATGTAATACTTGCATGATTTCATTCAAACTTGTTTTTAATATGCATGAAGGTGGATAGCAGTATACGTATAAGATGTTGAAAGATGTACTGTACCTTTAAAAGGCTTTATGTATACTGCTTATTCGTGCACTGGATATGGGACTGAAGTGAAGTCTGAAGAACGAACAAGCAGTAGGTTTATACAAAAAGCCTTTTATACAAAAGGTTTTTACAATGATTTTTGAAATATGAGATAAATATGTTGTACAAAATGCTACTAGTGCTGGAATAATGTGACTTTTACGTTGAAATGGATTAACTGAATAAGATGTCATTGATTAGTTGAATTTTATGATTGGTACTGGGGTGTTTTGAATGTCTTTATAATACAATGACAGATTTTTGTTTGCTTATACAGTCTGATGAAGCAGTTTGATGTTACTGCAAAAGTGCTTATGGGTTAAAAGTTTTATTTTTATGAATCTACATTTCCTTGTATGGTGTTTCAACTTCTGTATTGATTTGGTTTGGTGTATTGTGTGGATAACATTATATATTTTTACTAGAACCATTAATTCTCTCCGACAATTTGTTTGTGGACATAAAGTTTATTATTTGTTTATTTATTAATTTAGATGGTGGAAGAAGTTTTTTATTTATTGTTTATTTTTATTTATTAATTTGGATGGTGATAGTGGAGGAAGTTTATTATTTATTGTTTATTTAATTGTTAATTTAAATGGTGAGGGTGGAGGAAGTTTTTTAATGTTTATCATTTTATTCATTTATATGATGATGGTGGAGGAAGTTTATTTATTTATTCATTTATAATTAAGATGGTGGCAGCAGTTTATTTATTGTTTATTATTTATTTATTACCAATGTAGATAGTGATGGTGGAGGAACTTTCTCAAGCTGTTTCATTAAATAAGGAATGCAAAATCTCAGTAAAAAGGGTGAAGAAGTATTTTCTGTGTTCTTTATCCAGTAACAAAACTTAACAAATCAATCTTCAAATTACACTGTGCATTAAAAAGCTGACGGAATCTGTGTCTTTGGCACGCAATTTAATTTAAATGAAGTCCTAGTCTCCAAGTTGAATAAATATCTTAAGAATCTGAAGAAGGAATCCAAAGTGTGGAATGGCAGGGTCTAATGGGCCGTGCCCTCCTCTGAACTTATGATACTTTTGATGCTGAACCTTGAATATATACAATTAATATAAATACATCACTTTTGCCTGGGTTCTATTTTGATATTGAAATCCCACTATCCAAACTCAAACTACATCTATAGAACAATGTCTCTTTAATACATTTTTGACTAAGGGCAATAAAAACTGCATTGATAATTAAAATCATATACACTGAGCCCTATGAAACCTACGGCTTGCTCACGGACAACCAACATGGCGTCTGAAAGAGGAACTACACTAGTACAGTATTACTACAATCCCACTTTAATTCATCACTACCATCTTCAGAGCAAGTTCTAAAGACAAAACAGTAGAGGTAGTATTTGTGGTCCTAGCAAAGGTTTCCAACTCTATATCATGTCAACTGGAAAATTAACACGTGTTTCATTATATGACCAAAGCTCACCAATACTTCATTACTTTATATGTTAGTTGCACCATAAATCATTATGAGTATGACATCCTCTCTCTCTGGGCCAGTATTGAAGCAGCCTGAATCCTCACCACTGACACTGGAGAGGGATGTTCACTTGGAACAAAAATAGATGCACAGTATTCCCAGATGCACCTCTCTACATAAAGCACAATGTCCCTTAAGAGCAAACAGGGAACAGACTCAATTTAGGGTCTGGATTTTTCTCTGTCTCACTCCAGGTCCCCATTAAGATTCATCACCAGTACAGCTATAGAGTGGAGTCCTCAGCCAAGTGTCCAAGCCAAGTCCTCCAGCACCCTGTTTGTGAAACCAGTGTTTCATGTCCCTGTTCCAAGCAGCTGACAAACACACTCCTTGAGATTTGATTTTCACACACACACACACACACACACACACACACACACACACACACACACACACACACACACACCTGGGAAAGGCTGGCAAGGATTTACTAGCTATGCCCCTCTGCCCGGACTATAAGGTAGTTAACACCACCAGACACTCCAAAGCCAGCTACACTAAGGCTCTTAAAAGGGTACTCAATTATACTGAGTGAAATTATTATTAATACAAATTGTAGTGTTTTGACAAATGCAGCAGAGCTTTCAGGAGTTGCCATGGTATCACCAAATAAATACAAGTACTTTCAAAAGGTTAACATATTCTCTAAAGGACCAGCCACAATGAAAAGTTTAAATATATTTAATAAAAGAACATGAAAATACTAAATATTTACAATAAACACCAGAGTTTCAATCACAGGAAATATTAAAACAACACAGATTAGTATCGCACAGATACAGAAAACAGCACTTAACTAATCTCACAATATTTTCTTGACAAATCTAAAGAATTACTATTTCCCAGTCACTTACTAGATCAACGCAAGATGGAGTAGGTGAGTGGTCTTCCTTCTATGTCAAGTTCCAAAAAAACACAGTGCTGCAAGACGTCAGTCTCATCTGTATTAAAACATAATTTTTGCCCTGGATTACATCACATACATCTTGTCATCTGACTTCTGGTTCCCATACTACCCCTTTCCTAGCAACTGACCCAGAATTTCACACGTGTGTCAATAATACACACACACAGAGCTTTGCTAAGATCTGTTGCAGCTTCTGGAAGTCATCAAATAATAAACCACTCCAACTCTTCCTTCAGGAGCTAATAAACCATTCTCTGGCACAGACATTTTGTCTCTGGCTGCAATCAGAACGGTAAGATACAATCTTCATGGCCTAAATGAAGTCATTTAATTTCATACTATTGTTTCAAAGTTAGCTGGAGCTGAGCTAAACCTCTTTTCCAGTATCCTGTGTTACAATATTAATTTTAATACTTATAATACAGTCTGATATACAAGTGTATTTCTTTTTCTGTCCAGCAGGACGCACGGTTAGTAAATTTTTAACACAAGCAGCATTACAAATTTCAACACAAGCATTTGTACAAATCAGTATGATATATAACTGACATATAATTCTTTACAAAATTCCAGCTAGCTGTGCTGGCATATGTTACATATCCACTGTCCTACTTCTTCTGGCACAGCGGGCAATACCTCACATTGTCGCAATGAGCGCCAGTTGATGGTCACTATTCTCAGTCATATACAATAAAGAAGACAGAGTACCTCAGGGCTCATTCCTGGGACCTCTGCTATTAACTGTTATGTGCATTAGGCATGGAACCAATGAACAATCTTGTACTTATCACTTGCACATTTTAAGTACACACTAGTAATCCTATACAAAAGGAGGTTGAATACTGCTACTAATATGCATAAAATTATCACTTCATTACTTCAAGCAAGGGTCTATTCTGCCTCCTATAATGAGAATAGCGTAATACTCAAACCATATTTAAGAAAAGTACTCCAGTATTGCAATACTGAATTCTATGGCAGAAATTCAGCATCTTGGACTACTCAAACTCTTTTCTTGGCAAGAGTTATCATGACTATGCATACAACTTTTCAGTTGGAATTCCACTGCTCAAGAACTGTAACTGCAATGAAGTCAACACTATGCAATACTTAAAAAAGTCAGAGCTGGGTAAATAAATGTGATATTAATTGCATATATTAGTTGAAATCTTTTTTTTCTTTTGTTCTCTTTTGATCCCAGGTTGTGGCTGAAAGCCAACTTATCTCATTAATACATGTAAATAAAATAATATATAGTCCAATTAAAAGATAATATAGACCTCTAACTATCCTGCCTCAGAAATCATTAGTGTGTGATAAAACACCTAAACAGATTACTTTTCTACCATGCATAGGAAAATACTAACAAGGCTAGAACTGTCAGATTCTGCCATTTCTTTCATATTATAAAAAAATCCACACATATGAGTAACTGTCTTCTGTGTCAACACTTGTTTTTATTCTAAAGGAAAAAGAGAACAGGAGGCCTCATTCACCCATGAAGAAGAAATAAGAAAAGATATTTAATTGCTTAGGTAAGGATCTAATTATAGTGCAGACTGAATCATTGCAAAAAAGAAGTAGCTTGCTGACCTGTAGTGTCTAGCCATAAACTGCTTTAAGTATTCTATGGGAAATGTATGTTTTACTTTTAGCTGAATTCCAGTTTCCATAAGATAAAACAAGCTCAGTTCTAAAGTAAGCTATCTAGAGTACCATTTGTTTCTTTCCTGGTTGTTGAAAAATAGGATTTATCTTCAGTAAGGCCATGTCACCAGTTCATATTTTATTAAAAAAAAAGTAACAATGAAGCATGGAGTTGAAAAAGTTTATCAGTACCTCTAATTACTGTTAGTAGAACAATTTATTTATTTATTTAACATTTATTTTACCAGGATAAGTCCAACTGGACATCATGTGTCCTTTTCCAGTGGAGTCCTGGGGAGAAAAGCTCCAAAGAAATAACGGTGTACATACATGCTTTAGATAACAATAAAACTGGCATACAAGATAAGAGAAACAATGAAGTACAAAAACAATTATGTAGAACAATAAGATACTCAGGAGTAGTACCATTATTTACAATATATACAAAAGGTACATTTCAGGTGAGAGTATAGTGTATGCATTAAAGGCTTCAACGGGTCACTTACATATGGAAAAGTGGGTCTTCAAGGGGGGGGGTCTTTGCAGTTGCAGAGAGGGTTAGCATTGAGGTGTAATTTAAGAAGGCCTTTGAAGGTGCCTGTGTGACTTTGTAGCCTGAGTTCCGGTGGGAGCGTGTTCCATGCTTTGGCAACATCATGGGAGAATAAGGCCTCCCCAGAACTGTTACTGCATGGATTAACTTCAATCAGGTTTTTGATACATGAACATAGCTCCCTTTTAGGGTTGTGAAAGTTTAGCATGTTGGCAAGGGCAGGGCACTTCTCCGGATGAAAGAGAATTTGATGGGCTACGATCAGTTGGTGGTAGCGTAGGTGGTTTGGAATTTCTAACCAGTGCAGTTTAGTTAGGTATAGGCAATGGTGGGAATGTGATGTATTATTGGCAGCGAACCTAGCTATTTTATTGTAGCATGTAGACAGTTTGTTCAGCTTGGTTTTGTTAATATTGGTAAGAACTGGAGAGGCGTAAAGTAGTGTTGATAAGAGATGAGTTATGGCTATTGTTGTTCTAGTCTCAGGGGTTAAGAATAGTTTGCAACAATATAGGCAACCTAGTTTTTATGGATTTTAGAGATAGTTTGGGATATGTGCTTGTTGTATTTAAGTTGATGATCAATAGTGATGCCTAAGAGATTAGCCTCAGTCACTGGAGTGATGAGGGTGCCATTGGTAGACATGATGGTAAAGGTGGCGTTGCAGTGTTTGGTTGGGTGGAATAGTATTAGCTGTGTTTTTCTGGAGTTTAGTATTAGTTGGTAGTTGTTTAGCCAGTTCGCTACCTCAGTGAAGGATTCTTTGGCTTTACTTTGAAGTAATTCGATGTTTGTTGCTGAGCAGATTAGGGTAGTGTCATCCGCATACTGGACAATGTTGGCTTTAGTGGTAACTAGGTGGAGATTATTTGTAAATATGTTGGAGAAGGGGGCCAAGGATTGAACCTTGTGGGACACCACATGCAACAGGGAGTGGGGGGGGATAGGGAGTTGCCCCATTTGACAGATTGTGACCAGTTGTTTAGGTAACTGTTAAACCATTGTAGAGTGAGGTTGAGTTCTGCTAGACAGGTGAGGAGTTTGTTATGGGAAACTGTATCAAATGCCTTGGATAGGTCTAAGAAGGTGGCAGAGACCAGCTTTCCTTGGTTCCTGTGTGAGTTTATGGTATTGGAAAAGTTAATTAGGGCAGTGTTGGTACTATGGGAAGGTCTGAATCCATGTTCGGTTTTAGTTAGAAGGTTGTTGGTTAGCAGGTGGGTAAGGTGTTGGTGGTGGATACATTTTTCTAGAATTTTTGAGAGATGTGACAGGATTGCAATGGGACGGTAGTTGGAGAGGTCAGTAGATGGACCTCCCTTGTGGAGGGGGATGATATATGAGGTTTTCCATAATGAAGGAAAAGTATGCAGGGTGATTGATCTGTTAATAGGTAGGGAGACGGGGTGGGCGATAGCCTTGGATGCAATTTGTAGATATTTAGCTGGAAGACTGTCGGCAGCTAGGGTGGTAGGTTTGAGTTTAGCTAAGAGATTTTGAATGGTAGATGTTGGCACTTGGGTGAGTGTGAAGGGGGTGGAGTTAATCTGGTAGTTTAAGGGTTGAAGTTGGGTTGTGGGTGATATTGCACTTACCAGGTTCAGTATTGAAGAGGTAAAGTAGTTATTGAAACTAGAGGCTATATGTGAATCAATACCTTTGATATCTGGGGGTGGTGTGGTGACATTTCCAGGCTAGAGGATGTTGTTCACTGCAGCCCAGAATTTCTGTGGGTTGTTGTTATGTTTCCTTTGTATGGAAATATAGTGGTTTATCTTGTCCAACCTGACCTGTTTTTTTGCTTTATTTCTGAGCTCAGCAAAGCTTTGTCTAGTTTCAGGAGCTTTGTATCTTTGCCATGTTAACCAAGCTTTGTCTCTAGTCTTGAGTAAGATTTTTGTGGCTTTGTTTAACCAGGGAGCAAGGTTACTTCACATTCTTATTGTTTTCAGTGGGGCTAGTTGGTTTAAAATCCCTAGGAATTTGGCATTAAAGTATTCTACTGCAATATCCAGGGGAAGGGTTTTTATAGGAGCCCAGTCACAGGATTTTAGGGCCTCTGAGAATTGTACTGGGGAGAAGTTTTTGTGGGAGTGGATTTGTAAGAGAGCGGGGGTGTTGGTAGATTTTAGTTTGTGCTGAAGGAGATAGGTTGGGTTATGGTCACTGAGGAAATCAGGTAGTATCCCGGATAGGTGGTCAGTTTTGGGCTGGTTTGTCAGGATTCAGTCTAAGGTGGATTCACGTTTGGTTGTTTTGTAAATTCTTGTAGGCGAGTGTATGAGTTGTACGAAATTATATAGGTTTATGTGGTTAATGGCTATGGGCGAGTGTATGGTGTTCCAGTCTATGTTGACATCACCTAGGAGTACAGTTTCTTGGGAAAGGGAATGGGAAGCCCAGTGGAGTACAGATTTTAATGTCTTAATGTTGTCTCCTGGTGGTATATAAATGCTGAGTAGGTTTAGTTGTTTATATTGATTTAATAGGATTTTGGAGAATAGGGTCTCGGCAATGTTGAAATCTGGGGTTTCTTTTTGAAGTAGCTGAACTTTTAAATTGGATTTGTAAAGAAGGGCAATGCCACCACCTTTCCTGTGAGGTCTGTCTACTCTTAATATATTGAAAACAGGTGGAGTTATGAAGTTATCTTTAATGTGGGGTTTAAGCCATGTTTCTGTAATCACTATAATACCTGGATAAAAAACAGAGATGGTTCCATGTAACTGTTCTATTTTACTTGTGATACTGTGAAAGTTTAGGTTTAGTATGAGTATATCAGTGGATTTGTGTTTAAATGGGAGATTGAGGTCAGGTGTGGATTGGGTGTTGTTTGTTGGGCCAGGGTTGGGGTGAACATCATCTCCTAGAAGTAGTTGAGCTGCAATGCTGATGATGGTTTTAAGGTAGAATATAGTTAGGAAGTGGTATTTGAGGCTAAGGTGTTTATTAGATTGTGAGGTATAATGGATAGGAGAGGTGAGTTGTAAGATTAAAGGGTAATAATTAGTTGTGTGTTTGCAGGTATGGAGGGATTGTTTTTGGTGTACGATAGGGTGGGTGATTTGATACAGTACATGGTGTTAAGTGGGGGGTGATAAGTGGTAATGATGGAGATAAAGTAAAGACAGATGGATACAGAAGGCAAGAGTAATGGGATGATATGGTTGTGGGACAGTGGTGTTGGTAACATAGTAATTGAGTTCTCTGTGTTAAAGGTCTGTGGATGGTTGTAGAAGGAGAGGAGTTATATGAAGTTTTGCGGGTTT
>NC_056743.1:1348042018-1348095979 GCF_019279795.1 Protopterus annectens | reverse complement strand
TTTGGCAATTTTATTTTCATAACTAGCTTTGGAGGATTTCATGAGGGATCTCAGCTTCTTACTAAGGCTGGTAAGGGAGTTTTTTGCATCCTGGGATTTTCCTCTTTTCTGCAACAGTTTCTTCCTTTTGTTGTAAAGTTTATTTATGGCAGGGGACCACCAGATTGGCTTCCTTTTTTTGGAGGAGAGCATCTTGTTCTAGTTGGGATGGCATGATTCATGTTTGAGTGGATGTGCTCGTACAGTGCCTTAGTGTAGGATTCAGCAGTCGAATTTTCAGTTCCCATCTGCATGGGTGTCATGAAGTTTGTCACTTCTGACTTGAGTAGCATGAAGTTATTTTTGGAGAAGTTTTTTTGGAGGTTTCTTTACTGGAGAGTGGGGGTGGGATGTGGATGTTAAGGGTGATTAGCTTATGGTCAGACCTGACCAACGAGGGAGTGACCATAGGTGTGGAGCATTGATTTCCCATGTTGGTAATGACTAGGTCTGGGATATTGGAGACCCTGGTGGGACTATGGATTAGTTGATCCAGGGCGTTAGAATTTATGAATTCCAAGAACCGTTGGGCAAAAGTGTTGATACAGGAGTATTTTTCCCAGTTAATGGCAGGGTAGTTGAAATCACCCAGTATTAGGGTGTTTGGTTGTATCTTAATATTTTCCAGTATGTTTTGAAAGGTGTAGTGAGACTCTTGGGGCATGGTGGGGGATCTGTATCAAGCTATAATTTGGATTGCAGTCTTACCTAGTGTTAGTTGCACCTGGAGAATTTCGGATGCATTGTGTTGGGCAACTAAGCCTGGTGCTGTGAATATCCTTGGTGAATATGGACACTCCTCCACCTTTAGTGTTTCGGTCCTGGTTTGGTGGCCGAAAAGTGTGGTAAGAGTTGTAGCCTGGTATTGCATGGGTGCTGTCTGGAGCCTTGAACCAGGTCTCAGTTACTGCACAGATATCGATGTTGTCCATTTTTAGCAGTCCTCGAGAGGGTGCATTTTGAGGTTTAGACTTCTAGCATTGAGTTGCATTACCTTCAGAATTTGCATGCTTGCCACCTGTTACGGTGGTGGTTTTGTCCTTTGAACTTTGCCTAAAAAAGGCACTATAGTCTCACACATGCTGCCCTGAGGTCTCTCTTACTGTTTCTATGCAAATTCAAAAACCTCTAACTTCACAGCAGAAACTATTCTTACTCTAAAAATCATGCTTTAACGATACCTCTGAAGCAGTCATGGTAAACTTTTTGCTGCTGTTCCCACAACGTTTAGCCCCAGATCTTAAAAGGATTGTTAGTTCACATTAGTAGTATCAACAGGTCAAGAGTTAAGGAGGTTCCTATTAACCCAGCTACGGCACTGCTACACAAGAGATAGATGGATAATCTTTTAATTTTCTTGACTGTCTAGTCATTCTGAATCATATTTGCAACGTTGAAAGTCATTCTGGATGCATCATCACACCACAGGATGATAAATAACAACTGTATACATCACAATGGCTCTGGCTTAGTAACACTTCAATGGATATAAAGTATGAGTTTCCTTTTTCCTGCTAGTGAAAGATAATAATTCACCATTAAACAAGACCCAACATTACTTTTTCATATAGCAATGAATTTAAACATTTCTCTCCAAGTTCTGGTTAGAAATAAGATTGCCATGACAACAGACAAATACTGAAATTCTACTGAGTGGTCAACACAGCTTCTCTTTTACAAAAGTTCAGTGCTATACTAGGTGTTGAATAACCAAACAAAAACAAAGCCATGACAGGAGATAAGCTGATCATAGAGGCACTAAAAATGATTCTCTACACAATACATGAGCTGTACTTTACAGATGTCAACTTGTCTGGCCTTAACAAGACATTTTAAATCAATATCTGACAAGGCAGAGGCCCTGAACATGCAGGAAGCTTGGGAAAGACACACTTTGTTTATTATTTCCAAACTGTGTTGTATCTACACAGTGCTTCTAACCAGGAAGCTTTATTTCAGCTACATCTTATCTTTTGTAAAACAAATGGAACACTGTACATTCTTTTCTCAGATATAAAAGCTGTGCTTATAATCTTTTAACCCCATCCCCCAACCCCACATTCTCTTTTTCTAATACTCTACCATGTATGCACTCAGTTCAAAACGTCACTATCATTTAACAGTACACATCATTCTAGTAATCCTTTGAATCTTCAGCAAAACCCAAAATCATGTGATGCAGTCAAAACCTATAACCATGTGATGCAATCCCACGCAAGAGAACATTCAACACTGTAAAGCCTCAGAAGAACATCCTTTCCCCACCACACAGCAAGTTTCAGGCATATGTACATTACTATGATACGGGCAAACAAAGAGCAGGGAAACTTGACTCTCAACAACTTAGTGTTTACGTATTCTTTGCATGATAAAACACTACACAGACTTGGGTTTTACTCCCACCACAGCTTGTATTTTTTAACAATGTTCATCTGTGAAAAGAAGATTCTGACTCATTTCAAACAGGAAAAAAACATGTTTTTAGGGGATCTTAGTCAGTTTAAGTAAAAGCATGTGCTGTTTAAAAATGTAGGCCTTTTTTCTCATTCACTGTAAGAAAGGTGCAGTGTTGTCAAGTTTATATTTTTCTAGCTGTAATCCTTTTACGTCTATATAGCTGCAGCTAGGATTTTTTGTTACAACTCTTTACCCAAATACACAGTCATACCGTAATCACTTCTACAAAGGTATCTGATATCACTTTGCCTCCTTGAGTCATACATTTAGTAACCTCATTTAACCCAAAGGGGAACCACTACTGAAAAAGCTTCAAGAAACGTTGCTTCAGATTAATGGTAGACCTTGAGGGAAGAGCATAGCAACCAAGCTACACCTGACTACATTTCAGAAAGCACCATCCACCAGCTCGGAGTTACCTTACTTTAAGGATTATATCAGCCTTACCTGGATCAGGATGGTCTGCTTCCAATGGCAGTTCCTTTTCCAAGGATCGGATTGGTGTCTCCGCTTCAGGGGTCTCAAAATGACCTTCTGAATCAGAACTGTTGAGAAGAAATACAAATCATGAAGATTTATGTCTTTTCAGTATGGCTCTGCTGTTAACAGCTAGTGAGACTGGTTTTTCTAGCTCATTTGTGTTCACCATTAGCACCCAGGCAACCATTTCATGATATGCATTTAAGACCTGTTATTTATAATGGCTACCTGTCCATCAAATGAAAATGGAAATAACTAAAATTGCTAGACATGCACTTACTATCTTATAGTACTCAGAGGTAATGCTTGGAAATCTGCTCAAACAAGGCCATACTCCCAGTATCACATACAGAAAGATGACAGCCCATCAGCTATTACATTGTCATAACACTCTACAGTTATGTTCAGGTATCCATGTAACAAACGGATGTTACATTTATTATAGTATATCCAAGTATGTAGGCATGTGGCCATAGCTTGCACAGCGAGCCCAACACTGGAGCCGTAGCTCAAGAGAGGTAGAAGTGAGCAGATGATGGTTGGCTCACCTAACCAAGAAGTGAGGGAGTGGAGTAGTTCTCCATTACACGATAATCTGCTAGAGGAAACCAAAAGGCTACACCTGGTTGCACAAATGTCAGCCTCAGCTGTTCAAAGAAAACATGAAGCTGCTAACTAAGCCCATTTTGTGTTGACCAAGTCTCTGACCTGCAGGAAGTGGCTGAAGAACAGCAGCATACATGAAAAAACCTCAGTTGTGGATACTGTCCCTTACTGATATAGGGCACTAGCCTCCTACTGCTCTGGCAATTGGGCCCTCTCTTGGGAGCTGCACCAGAGTAGGCAGGAAAAACAAATGGGTCACTGCTGCAGCAGGAGGGGACAGTTCACATAGTGAGTCCAAAAACATTAGAAATTTAAGCACCATTCATAAAATATCTATTGTAGCTTAGGAAACTACACATACTACACACAGTCCAGAGTGAGCACTTTACATCAGATCTGTCCAACACATTTGCTTCATGATGCAATGACACCATAACTAGATGTTGAGCACCTGCTAATTACACCTTCTACAACCATAGTGGGTTTAAAAGCATCTCAGACAAAATTAGATGCAGGACCTGTTGCATCTAATTTAAACTTCTATTTAAAAAGGTAACATTTTCAACCAACTGTGGGGGCACAGAAGGGCAAAGTCCTGACATCAGCCTTGTGACCTCAGTTTGATTAACAGGGCAGGTGCTTAATGAAGCTGGCAGGGGAGGACAGGCATGCCCATCTGGTGGGAGGGGAGGATGGGACGGAGCAGTACACATGCTGCCACAGTGTCTTGGATGAACAGCAAGCCAGTACTTGATGGTGACCTTCATAATGAGTGGATATGGAGAGGCAGTGTGGGCATTCATGGTGATGTGGCTGGCAAATCCTCCTGCCTACGGGAGTGGAGTCAGGGACATTACAAATCTTGACTTAACTGGGATACTAGTGAGAACACAAAAACTATCCTCTATATTACCTGCATAAATGAGCCCCGATAACTCTCTCTGTCAAATCTGGAGGTCACTCCCCAGTACAAGAGAACACATGGGCACAAGTCCTGTGGGGGAGATTTGATGGGCGTTAGGTTAGCACAGGGGTTACAATTGACAAAGAAACATTTTGATTTTCAGCACTTCCAAATAAACAAACATTCAGAATTAGATTTAAATACCCTCTGTATAAAAAGTACAGTTGTGTACACTTACCATAAATGTAGAGGTTAGAGTGTATTCACTGTTGCAGTCATTACATTTGGGTTATCTGCTTGCAGGTAGCCCTCAGTCGGCCTGATTAACAAAGTCTTGGGTCCTGCATTGGTTACTGTCCCTTCTTCCAAGACATCAGGTCGTCAGGAGTATAAAACATGCAGCCGACGCCATTACATCAGTTTTTCTTGACCCAGATGTCAGGTGCCTCCCTAATGGGAAGCAATTAAAGCAATTTTAGTACAAAGATATACCTCCAACAAAAAAGCAAATACACCAAAAAGGCTTTTAAGCATAGTAAAGGAAAGTAGAGGTATAGCCAAAAGAGGTTAGGGGGCTGGAGGGAGGGTAACCAGGACTGCAACAGTGAATACACTCAAACATCTACATTTATGGTAAGTGTACACAACTGTACTATGTTCTTCATGTTTCACTGTTGCAGTCATTACATTTGGGTAGATTCCCAAAGCTATGGTTGGGAGGAGGAATTTAGATAGCATTAGGGCCAGCTACAAGGCCCTGCAAGACTGCAGTGGCAAAGCCAGCTCTGGATTTAGAGAAAATTGGCAAATGATAACGCTTGGTGAAAGTATGCACAGAACTCCAGGTAGCAGCTTCTAGGATGTCTCTGGTAGGGATGCCTCTGAGAAAGGCTGTAGAGGTAGATGCAGCCCTGGTGGAGTGAGGTCTGATCCCATGGGGGGATAGGTTTTCCATGGTGCTTATAGCAGAAATGAATGCAATGGCTTATCCATTTAGAAATGGTTTGCTTTGAAATAGCCTTCCCCTCTGCCCCTGCAGCAAATGCCACCAGCAGTTGTTCAGATTTCCTTTGAGGTTTAGTCCTGTCCAAGTAGAATCTAAGTTGTCTGTGCACATCTAAGGAATGCAGTTATCCATTCCCCTTTATTCTGTGGATTGGGAAAGAAGGCTGGCAAATGAATGGACTGATTAAGAGCCACACTGGATACCACCTTCGGCATGAAGGGCGGATTGGTTCAGAGGGACATCCTGTCCGCATGAAAGATGATGAAAGGCTCCACTGCCATAAGGGCCTGTAATTCAGATACCCTTCTAGCTGAAGTGATTGCTAAAAGGAAAGCGGTTTTCCAAGAAAGAAAATTTAAGTCTGCAGCAGCAGCTGACTTGAAAGAAGGTAGAGTGAGTTTCTCCAAGACAAAGTTAAGGTTCCAGGCTGGGGTTGGAGCTCTCCTGGGTGGTCTCAAATTTTTGGCCCCTCGGAGGAACTGCTTGAGCAGTGGATGAGAGAAGAGGGGAGGTTTTGTGTTATAGTGAGCTGAAATGGCTGAGGCGTGGATTTTAATGGAGGAAAAGGACAGGTCCTTGTGAAGCATCTCAGTTAAGTATTGTAAAAATCTGAGGTAAATTGGGCGCAGATGTGCTCATCCCTTGAGATTGGTTCCAGGCACAGAATCTTTTCCATTTTTCAGCATAAGATTTTCAAGCACTAGGCCTCCTTGCCTCTAAAATGATATCCATCACAGGTTTGCTGAGGGATGGTAAAGGAGAGACTAAGTAATTAGCCAGGCTGCAAGGTTCAGTGTTAGAAGCTGAGGGTGCTGAATCTAGTTCTCCTGCTGAGACAGCAGGGAAGGCGTCTGAGGCAGGTGCCATGGAGATAACCATGACACACTGCACAGGAGGGGGTACCAGTGTTGGCGCGGCTAGTCTGGAGCAATCAAAATCATCCTTGGTTTGTCCTCTTTGATTTTTAGTAGCACTTTGGACAGCAGAGGCAGAGGGGGGAAGGCATAGACGGATAGGTTTTTCCAGCTGAAGCACACAGCATCCACTTTCCAGGCTTGTTTGTGGGGAGTCCTTGTGCAAAATTTGTCCAATTGGTAGTTCTGGGGAGAGGCAAACAGGTCTATATCTGGGCTCCCCCATTTGCTTGTCAACATGTTAAAAATCCTTGGTTCCAGTTTCCACTTGTGTGGGTCCATGAGGTTTTCTGCTTAGTCCGTCTGCCAGTGTATTTAATTTTCCTGGCAGGAACTGAGCTTATAGGTGCACTTGGTAGCTCAAGGCTGTGTTCCACAATGCCATGGCTAGTCTGCAGAGGGGGTAAGAATATGTACCCCCCTGCTTGTTTATGTACCACATAACAGTGGTGTTGTCCGTCTTTACCATTAGTTATCCTGGAAGAAAGTGGTCCTTGATGGCGGTCAGAGCATTCTGTACAGCTAACATTTCTTTTTGATTGATATGCAGGTGCATTTGACTTGAGTTCCATTTGCCCTGAATGCACTTCCCAGCCAGGTGAGCCCCCCATGCATAGTCTGATGCATCTGTTGTTATGGTTTGGGTGGCAGGGGGTGGTGCGAAAGGTAGTCCCTTGTTTTGGTGGCAAGCCTCTGCCCACAAAAGGAACTCTAGACATAGGCAAGGTATGATAAGAATCATTGTTTCTAGGTCTTGAGAATGTTGACACCATAGGCTTTTTAGATACCACTGTAGTTTCTTTATATGCAGTCTTGCATATGGAATTAGAAGAATGCAGGAGGCCATGAACCGCAAGGCTTGCAGTATTTGTCTTGCAGATAGCAGTGTTTTTGTGGCCACTTATTTGAAGTAGGTTGCCAAATGAATTTGTTTCTCTGCTGTGAGGTAAGCCATCTGAGAAATTGTATTCAAGCTTGCTCCCAGGAATATAATTTGTTGACAGGGTACCAGGTGTGATTTCTTTTTGTTTATGGTGTACCCCAGACAAGTTAGAACCCTTTGTACAAAGGCCAGATGCTTCAAAAGTATGTCCTGGCTTTCTGCCTGAATTAGACAATCGTCCAGGTATGGGTATATTTGAATATTTCTTTGCCTGCAAAATGCAATAGCTGGAGCTAGGCACTTTGTGAATACCCTGGGTGCAGTAGATAAGCCAAAGGGCAGTGCAGAGAACTGATAGTGCATGTAGCCTGCTTTGAAGCGTAGGTATCTTCTGCAAGATTCCCTGATTGAGATGTGCAGGTATGCTTCTTTTAAATCTAATGTTGCCAACCAGGCATCTTTGCCTAGCATAGGAAGTAATTGGTGAAGAGTCAGCATCTTGAATTTTGGAATCTCCAAAAAGGTGTTTATAGTAGACAGGTCCAGGATAGGATGACATGAATAGACTTTTCTGGGTACCAGGAAAAGTCTCGAGTAGAAACCTTGTCCGTTTTCCTCTGCTGGTACCAGCTGAATAGCCCTCATGCTTAAGAGAGAAAGTACTTGTTTTTGGGCCTCTGCCCACTGATTTGAGGGGTGGGGTGGGGTAGGTCCGGCCACCCGCTTGGTGTTGGCAACATGTGGAAGTGAAATCTGTATCCCTGGGACACTATTTTAAACCCATTTGTCCTGGGTAATGAGCTCCGAATTCTTTGCATGAAGAGCAATCTTTCCCCCTAAAGGGGCAGTCAGCTGATAAGTGCTTGGAAATTTTAAAAGGAAGTCATTGAGACAGTTTATCATAGGGGGAGTCTTATTATTCCCAGATTCGGAAGTGGAGGCCCCTCACTGCTTAGTTTAGTGTGTCCCCTGGGACTGAAACCTGGGGTTTTTGCTGTGTCTGGGTTTGGCTTGAGAGGACCTGGAAGGGACAGGAAAGGGCCAATTCATAGAGGGCCAGTGCCTAGTAAATCTAGGAGGCTGAACTTGTAAAAAATCTTTAACAGTTTGCATAGATTTAGCTTTATCTTCCATCTTTTTATGAACTTCCTCAGCCTTGTTGCCAAACAGGCATCCAACAATTTAGCTTTAACATTATCAGGTAAAGATTGCTCCTTAAGCCAAGCATGCCTTCTGAGCACAGACCCAGTAACAGTAGCCCTGCAAGAATCAAAACCACATTGCAAAGTATGTTTTCCAACTTGTTTAGCAGAATGCATTAAATCCTGTAATTCTTTATTTTCCACAGTCAGGAATCAACATAATGTTCTGTTTAAGCAGTCCAATAACAGGTTTCTGATACTTTAACATATGAAACTGGTAGTTTAAAGCCCTAATGGCCAAAGTTGCAGAAGTGTAAACTTTCTTACCCGTCTATTCAGCATCCTGGAGTCTCTATAAGAAGGGGTAGGATTTTTAGCAGTAGAAGCCTCAATGCCTTTGGGCCCCTGTGAAATAGTCTCTGGATCTGCAATAGGATTTTTAAAAAGGAACTTGTGGGACTCAGGGACCCTGTAGTATCTGTCAGGTTTTCTGGGAGTAGGATGGCAGGGAATCAGGGGCCAAACTAGATTCTAAAAAAGCATCATTAACAATGTCTAGTACAGGAGGAATAGCTAAAGGCCTATGCTGAGGTAGGAGAAGGAAATCCCTAAGCCTCTTTTTTATATCAGAACAATCCTGGCTTTCCCAGTGGAAATGCTCCCTCAGAGTATGTAAGGTTTCCCCAAAAGAAAAATCCTCAGGAGGGAAAGCAGAGGGAATGGAGTCCTCTGCATCAGAATCTTCATAAGTGGATAAGGGCAAATCCAGATCATCAGAAGAATCAGAAAAAACAGAATCCTGATCAAAAGATTTATAATCAACTTCAGTCCTAGGCCTCTTGGGGTGGGGGTGGGGGGTTGCTACCCCACATTGGAGTTATTAGATCTTCAGCCATTCTTATTTGTTTTTTAGGCATACAGACCTGAGCATGTGGCCTGGGCGTCGGTTTTTTAAGCATGGATCGAGATTTAGGCCTAAGTAAAGAAGGAGGCATCAGTTTAATATGCATGTCCGTAGGCCTGAATACACCCTCAGATGCCGGTGCCTGCACAGTGGCTCTGGACGCATCCAAGGTAGAGACATCCGCGGGTTCCATAGTTGAAGCATCTCTCGTCATACCGGACCCAGAATGGGTCTCAGTAGAGGCCTGTGAATCAGATGTAGCAGGTATCAGGGGCTGCGAAAGCACCTCACTGAGTATCAGCGAACTGGTGACTGGCTTAGGTGAAGCGTCATCGGCAGTTTTGGACCTCGGCGGCCTCTGTCTTTATCTTTGCATTTTTTTCGGAATCCCGGTAGTCGGATGGTTAACGGACAACATTTCTGGATAATTAAACTGAGAACCGAAATATTCAGAGGCGAAAATATACGGATGACGGATAGTGCGCTGATTAAATAAAGCACAAAACCAACAGCAAGGTACATCGTGGTCAGGGCCTAGGCAAGGAATACAGTACAAATGAAAATCTTTATGAGGTATTTGCTTTCCACAAGTAATGCAATTATTAACTTTTACTGACATTGGTAAGGAGCAAGAAAAAGTTTCCCAACGGGGTACTTAGCTTTAGTTGAAGACTTCGGTTCTGAAACCCGAAAATGAAAATTTCAGGAGTCTGCCGGCCGGCACTTGTGAACCGCTTCTGCTTTGGGCACCACACGGCAAGAAAGACTGATGTAATGATGTTGGCTGCATGTTTTATACCCCTGTTGACCTGACGTCATGGAAGAAGGGACAGCAACCGATGAAGGACCCAAGACTTTGTTAATCAGGCCGACTGAGGGCTACCTGCAAGCAGATAACCCAAATGTAATGACTGCAACAGTGAAACATGAAGAACATCTTTACATTTCATATTAGGCTCGGTACCTTATCCATCAGGTGAGGATCTGGTTATTTTTGATGGCCATTTGACCCTTATCTGCATTCATTAATTATGTTTGTAACAAGGGGGTCTTTCATTGAAGTAAATGTAATCTGGCATTTTATTAAAAGTAGCACACTCTGCAATAAAGGAAAACTGTTCTGAGCCTATTACGATGCAGGATGCAATACGGTGATTCACTCATTCTCTGATGCTTGCCTTTTCCTATTCAGGATCACGGGAAGCTGACCCTTAACCCTGGCAAACAATGGGAAGGAAGGCAGTAAGCCAGTCCTAGATCAGACAGCAGTGCACTGCATGTAATTCATACAAGAGTTTTCAAATTACAGCTTCAAATTATTAAAGATAACTTTACAATCATTATATTAAATTCCAAAGTAGTAACTGTGCAACTGAAAATGTTGGTAATGTGGGTGTAATCAGTGAGACAGAATGAGATACTGTTGTAATAACAACAGTGCAACTTAAACACTCCTGAATTGTAGATGGTCTGCTATAACAGCAATGGAGAAATTTAAAAATCATGCAGTCCTGAATGGCAAACAGCTGTCTTCCGATAAAAGTCCACTAGGACTCAACTTATTTGACTTGTGATGTCAGAAGAGGGTGTCGGACAGCTGCCTACAAACATTATTTAGCATGTTTATTTATTTCATTTTTGTGCTTTTGTCATCATCCTCCCAGAAATAGACAAGTTGAGGGATTGTACGTCTCTTAACAAGCATTGACTGTTCCGGGTTTATCTTCTTACTGGGACACAATAGGGAACAGCAGCTAGCAGGCTGAGCATAAAAGACACGTGGGAAAAAAACACCAACACCACACCAGTAAAGTACAGAATATATGATACACTAACAACTCATCCATAATATACTTTTAAAAATTAAAAAACATTTCCCTATGAAAACTAAAACAGTGAATGCCATATTATTACAAACCATGTCAATGTTCACAACACAGAAAAAAATTACTAATTTTTAGTGCTCAAAGATTATGGTTTAGATAAAGTGGTGACATACATACTAGGCTACAGTATCAATGTGTAGCTACTAATACAATAGAGGTGGGAAATGTCATACACAAAGATATTTTTGCCTCAGTACAAGGGGAAAAAAAGTCATTAGCCCAAATTCAAGAACAGAAACCTGGACTTATTTTATTCTGGGCTGCATTGTAAGGATACGTTTTAAAACAAATACAGAACACTTTACAAACATTCAAGATAAAACACATCTTCCCAGTGCAGACACTGGTGAATAAAGTAGTTTAACTATCTGTTAAAGGCTGTTTGAAGTAGAAGTAAGAGTGGTCAGTTAGCAGCTCCTGGATTAGAAGAACAGTTTTTACACCTCATGAAGTATGAGGGAGGTAGTCTGTCAGCACTTGGACTTAAAATGGAAGCCTTAAAACATGCAGTTCAGCTAGTTTATTTTGTCTTTTTAAACACCTTTATTAAATTATTACTCAAAACACAGGTGCACATATATTAATAGAAAAATTATATTATTTTTTTTTCCATTTACAAACATTATACATATTTTGTCTTTCTTTGTAAAACTATCATTCAGTTAAACATTTCTTAAATTTCTCAGTTCTTGCGTTCCTTTAAACCTCACTCTACCTCCTGAATTTATTCTGCATGTACTGCTCCCACAAATTCCATTTATTTCTATGCAATTTGTTCTTTCCCTTTTGTAAAGGTCCCGCTTCCAGCTCCTTATCTCTTTTACAATATTCAGTACTTCAAATACAGTTGGTTTAGATTTTTTATTTCTATTTTCTAGTAATTTTTTTTGGCAGCCAAGAGAATTAAACTTAAGGCCTTACTATTCTTAGGCCATTTAGATTCTATGCCCCAGCTCAAAAAGTCATTTCCTTAGTTACAGACATTTGCTCTCCCAATATTTCTGACTCTAGTGATTTCTTTTTAAATGTGCCAACTTATTACACTCCCAAAAAGCATGTTACCAGTTACCTCATTTGCTGTCTACCTGGGAAAACATTCTTTGTCTGCTTAGGGTACAACAAATACCTATGCAAACATTTCCAAGCAAGAATCCTAAACCTTCTGGACTTTATTGCATACTTGAGAGCAATAGATATGTCCTCCCAAGCTAGTTTACTGTGTTGAACATTTACTACTACTGTTAAAGCAGCAAGAGGGGTTGTGAGGACACAAATCAGAGCAAGTCAAACAAAAAAGTGAAATGGAAATAGGTTCCAGAAGTTGTGCAAGATGCCTGCATGTCAGACTGTTGTCATTCTCCTTATATGAAAGTAAAAAAATGATGTCCTTATTACTAGCGTCTGGAGGAAAAAAACACCCAAGATCACTTTACAGCTGGTGGCCCACTGATATAGAATAAACTTACCAGCAATTATTCTGATGCGTTTAAATTGAGTACAAAGATGTAATGAAATACCTGAGATATAGGGGCCAGTTCCAAAAGACTTGATCTTAGCGTGAGTGACCACTGACAGCAAGTCTTTTCGAATCTGGACCCCAGTGTAAGCTTGTTTATAGACAGGCCTTACACTGAAGTAAGTTACTTACTCTGACAGCAGGTCTTTCAGAATCAGGGCAGACTACACAGAGCAACTGCTTTTGAATCTAGACCCATAGTGGCAACCACAATTTATTTATTTATACTTTTTGTTAAATGGCTTAGTCACACTAAGCCGATGACCACTTTTCAGTAAAGACCCAAGGTGGTATTCATACTAACTAGGAGAATGTGGCCAGGACACCTGGGACCTTTCACCTACTCTTTTTGGTAAGTGCTGAAAGATCTTATAGAGTCACCTGAGCTACCAACAACCCGGGCAGAAGGGGCCCTTAGTTTAACATCGCATCCAAAGGCCGACTCACCCAGGAGTGCACTGCCCCCCTTATACTGCACTTCAGTGTCAGTATTGGAAAGTTAATCCAAGTACTAGGTGTGGAAATAGAACGCACAGCCTTCTGCACCAAAGGCAAGTGTCCTACCTGTTGATCTGCTGAGGCTACAGAGATTTTCTCCAGCCCCCCCCCAAAATGTGGCAAGACAAAACTGCACCAAGCAAATGCAAAAACAACATCTATCACCGACTACTCTACTTCTGGTTTGGTGAAGTAACACCATAGCACCATACCTCTCAACATATTTGGTCAAAAATTGCAGGCAAAGCCAAATAACTGAGGGATATAATCAGAAACAACTTTTAAATATTACTCTAACTCACTGAAAAGTTAATAAGCAACACATATTGCATCAAAATGCATTTCTGAACGAGAATAAAATTCTAATGAATGGCATTATTAAACAGACTGTAGTCATGGGTTATTTAACAGAAAATGTTATGGGAGGACAAACTTTTGAGCAAAATTGGGAACATTCTGCAAAAAAGGGAGAGATGAGAGGTGTATGGGTAGCAATCAGGAGGGAATTTCTGATCACAATAACATATTCCAAGATTTGAACACTTTTTAGGATGTGCAGGACTTTAAATGATATAGTTATGACTTTCTGAAAGTTGTTATAACTGTCTATGAACAAGACTCAACAGATGATTTAAAAAAAATGTAGTTTTAGTGACATGCCCCATGTGTCCCCCTCTAGCATCGCCCATGTTAACAAGCAGAATACTGTCTGTTGGACTCTTATTAATGAATTTACTTTATAGGGGTTACAACTGTTGAATCTGTTTGAATTTTTGTATTAATTGCTGACTGTTTTACTTATTTGTACAGATAGATTTATTTGCTTTGCAGTCTATAGATACAGAATAAGCACATTTTACCTGGTTTGCATTGCACATTACATACAATTTTCTAAAGTGCTTAGAAAAAGAGCAAGCTATGTACAAGAATGCAAGGACTAGAGTACGAACACTGTGTTCGGTCTTACAGATGGGTTCCCAGTGGGAGTGGGTGTGCATCAGGGATCAGCTCTAAGCCCACTGTTCTTCATACTGGTGATAGACTACATTAGCAAACAGGTCAGAGGCAGCAGATGAACAAAGTTGCTATATGCAGATGTGACATTACAGACCGACTCTGGGCAAGAACTTCAGCAAAGGATAGAGGAATGGAATGCAAAACTGAAGGCACATGGGATGAAACAGAGTACAGATAAGACTGTTGTGATGGCAGCAAATGTGGGAAATCAGAAGAAGCTGAGAACTAAGACAGGAGGAAAAACAGTGGAACAGATTATCAGCTTCAAGTATCTGGGAGGGGTGGTTGAGGAGAAGGGATGTCTGAATAAGGTGGTCAAAGCTAGAATCAGAGGGGCTACAGCCAACTGGCATAGATTGTCAGGTGCAGTGTATGACAGAAGAATGCCAAAGAAGCTGAAAAGTAAGGTGTACAAAAGTGGTGCAACCAGTACTACTGTATGGTACAGAAACCTGGGCAGTAAAGACAGAGCAATTGAGGAAGTTAGGGGTGATGGAGATGAAGTGCTTTAGATTGGTGTTAAGATGCACACTGTGGGACAGATGAAGGAATAAGGACATAAAAGCAGAAGCAAAAGTAGCTCCAACTGCAGAAAAGGTCAAAGAGGGCAGATTATGGTGATTCAGGCACGTGCAAAAAAGCAGAAGACAATCTGATGAAGAAGATTTGGGACAGACAGGAAGAAGGCAAGAAGAAACAAGGGCGCCCAGCAAAGAGATGGGCAGATTGTGTGAAGACCTGCGAAAGTCAAGCATGACTGTCAAAGAAGGTAGGAGAGTGGCACTGAATATGGAGCGATAGTGACAAGTGACACGACACCCCAACCCCAAGTAGAAAATGGGAAAAAGGAGGTTAATGATGAATGAATGAAGTTTAGAAAAAGAGCACTGAAATAAATGTGAGCGAGATGTTTTCTACGGACGGATCAGTGATGGCTATTGTGTTTTTCAAGGGGTATCCTTACTGTTCCACAGTAAAACTTTCAATGGCAACTCAAAATTACAGGACACAAGATTTTAAGTTGCAACTAAAATGACCTCCAAATATCAAAGAAATGTACAGAATGGAATGCTGCATTTGCATTTTAATTGATGCATCAGTGGTGTGTCTTCAGTATACTGTAGCTAAAACATTTGGTTATTTATATTTTACTTTCATGGGAAACAAATGACTTTAGAATGTCATTGACATCACCTGTGGCATTCTTGAACTTCTTAACTGCTGTGCATTTGTGATGCGATGTGTTTTCAGGCAATGTTGTGATGTTTTTGTAGGACTGAAAATATCTAGAAAATTATTTAAAGAAAAAAGATAAGAGACATACTCCACCACTCTACCATTGCCCTAGGAGGTACAGTCTGTACACCATATCATCCTTTTCCTCAATAACTTTTTTGCATCTCATAATCTCATTTCAAACACAAAACTAAGTTCTACTTCCCAACTGGTATCTTTTGTATTTCTACAATAAAAAAAAACAGTCAGTACAAACAATTTACCCTTGTAATTTATCTACAGGAACTGTGCTAGCTCCAAATACTCAGTTTTATTTAGAAACATGCTTTCTGGCCCTACAACTGTCTTCAATCACTTCATCAAAATGCAAAATTTGAAGACAATTCCAGGAACAAGAAGCCATGTGTGCAGCATGACTGGTGAAAACAATCACTTAAACATTTACTGTAATTTACTAATAAAGGTGTTTGCTGGAAGAATGCTTCCCACAATTAGAAAGGTGTTGGGATGTGTGCAGGCAATTTTCGCATCACCATGGATAGCAACATTATGTTGCACATGATCTTTAAGAAACCTGAATTAATGTCCTAAAAATACAAAATCCTGGAGGCCATTTCAGCTGTTAAACATAGACAAGTCTTAAGAATGGCAACCAGTGAAGCAACAGAAGGTTAACAGAACACATGGAAATGAAACAAAAACACTGAAATAGAACCTGTGGTACATATAAAACATTTGGGGATCATGATAGTCTATCTTTGAAAAGAAAATATAGAAGAAAAATGGGCTATTTCGAATTTTCTGCATTCAAGGCAGAGTGGATAACTTGCGACTGCAGTAGAAGGCAAGAGGCAGGGCACCTAAAAGATAATACTTGCACAATTAGGACAGAATAAATGAGCATTATTGTCTTTTCTATCACTGTTTTCTGCTGTGTGTTGTATAAAACTTTTCAGGAATAAATGCAACATAATTGTACTCTTGGTCACTTGTCCATGTTTATAAACATCAGTAGATTAAGAAATGTCTGAGGCTGGTTATTATTCATACACATACCTCTCAACCATACTGACTTCCTCGGTATTTACCGGCTTTGAGGCCAAAATAACGGGGTGCCACGGATTTCCGAGTGGCCCCTTAAGTCCCAGACGTTTTTATTTGTTTATAAAAAAACGCATAATCTGCGTATGGACATTACAGGAGCAGGGAGTAGATTGGATGGATAAATAAGAGTATGCTTATAAGTGCATAATCTTGCAATCAAGACAAGTATGTCAACCGTGTTTCAAGCTTTGATGGGACTTGCTATGGATTTCTTGAAAAATATCTGCCATGACAGTCTAATATCAAGTTAGCTGGAAACTTGTCATTCACTGAATAAGTTGCTGACACATAACTAAACTCGGATTAATGAAGTATTTTGTGTAACAGTTATGATCCAGCCTCCAGGCCAGGGAGAAGGTTCATGCACCTAACAATTTTGAAAGTTTGCTACTGGGTCTTGGACTCTTGCTGGACTTATTTTGGCTGCTTTAAGCTAAAAGCAATGTACATTATAGAAGAGAAGACTTTTTGGAGAGCCTAGGGCAGGAAAGGGGGTGAATTGTTGAGAGGGCCCTTGTAGCATTTAAAAATGACACTTCTGGAACTAATCGAAGTAACAGTGGTGAAGACCAAACAAGATCTAGAAGTGCAAACTGCAGAAATGCTGAAGTCATGTTTCCACTGGGAAGTCCTGGTGAGACAACAACTTGAATATTATGCACATTTGTGGACACAGAGTAAAAGGAGATTGTAATACAAAAAATGAAATAAGTGGTACAGAGATGGCCAATGAATTAAATCGCGTAGTGTAACATCTGGATGGGCGGCCACGGTGGTGCAGCGGTTAGCGTTGCCGCCTCACAGCAAGAGGTTCTCCGGTTCGATCTTCGGCTGGGGTGCCTTCTGTGTGGAGTCTGCATGTCCTCCCTGTGGTCGTGTGGGTTTCCTCCCACATCCCAAAGACATGCTGTAGGTGGAGTGGACACTCTAAATTAGCCCTAGGTGCGAGTGTGTGCATCTTCTGTGGAAGGTTGCGAGCTGGGCTGGCAACTCGACACTGTAAAACTCCACTGTCAATCATGAGCGGACAGGTGATCCGCTGTGGCAACCCCTAACCGGGAAAAGCTGAAAGAAGAAGAAGTGTAACATCTGGATGTTTGCCAGTGCTCTACAAACAGACATTTTAGATGAACTTTCAGCCTCCAGGCTCTCAACTGCCCAAATTTTTGCTTCATATTTTTGGTCTGATTCACATAAAATTATTGTTTGGTTTTCTGCAAATCATTGAAGACTGACTCAGAAAATAATTGCAAGCTTTTCAGTTTCAGACTTTCTACCCTTCAGAAAATTCATCAAAATGGGCTATTCTATCAACTTTATGTATAGCTCTTTACAAACTTACAATTATCCATAACCCCCCAACCATTATTTATGGCTTTGTCCAGATTTCTTGTGTTAAGAGGTTGAGAGCTGAGAAGTATGGTGTGTGTGTTCTGGTTACATCATGTTGTGTTATTTAATATTAGTGTAGCAGCAGTTAATTTTATTTTTATAAAAGAAAATTGCATTTTAGTTTTATACATGTTCAAATTTTGATACAAGTTCAAATACGAATATAAATATAATTGTATTGTTCTGGTTATATTTAGTGTTTAATATTTTGTCTGTTCTTCAGTTTGCTTTTGAATGTTGGTATCTCGCAATTCCGTTGGAGTGGGCAGGGTTACATAATAATGTATGTAAATATGATGTTAATCAGCGTACAGATTTGTACCTATTTTTCATGGGCCTTTGTCCAGATTTTTGATGTTTCTAGGCTGAGAGGTATGCTCATACACAGTTATGTAGTAACATGGTTCTGAAAAGAAAACATCTACATATTCTGTCACTGTGACTATTTTAAGGCACTTTGTACAAAACGTTTGCTTGAACTAACATTTGTTAGCATAATGCAAAAAGTTACTGAGTGAAAATGTGATGCCCTCTGATTCAGATTAAAAACACACAAAACTTATTCTTTCTTTAGTTGTATGGCACTCTTTGTTCTATGATTGTTTTATTAACTATACAAGCCTACTGGTTACAGGCATTCCTTTTCAGGAGTGACCCGAGAGCACACTCTGATTAACTGACCAGCTGAAAGTCATTTTGCTAGTAGAAACTAACAGAGGACTACTAGATGAAGCTTGTTAACAGTTGGAACTCTCCCTTCTGAGTTTTAAATTACCAGAAAGAGTCCCGTGGACATTGCAGTTTGTGAGATGCGGGACATCTGAGTCATTAACACACACACACACACACACACACACACACACACACACACACACACACACACACACACACACACACACACACAATTTATAAATAATTAGTGACATCATATACCAGTCCGTCAGCTTCAGTACCTTCATCATCTTCTTTCAAAACTGTGTGCTTATGCACTAACATTCTGTGTAGTTCTGCAACACATTCTGACATACATTATTCTCTTCAAGGACTTCTTTTCTGGAATTTAAATAACCTGCTTAGCACCAAAGATTTACGATTCACATGATTCTATTAAATATGCCCAATGCCTTGAAACGACTTGAACCTAGGCATTTTTGAAGCCCACAGCTGCTCAATAAACCACCCACTAAGCAGCAGTAATTCAGCAGTGAAGCTTGTTCCTTTTCATTTATACTCATAATTTCTCCACATTGGCATTAAAAAGTATCTACCTGGCTAGTAAGAGAATGCTTACAGGTCTTTTCCAGAACACACACATCATTTATTTGCACTTGTGAAAAGCACTTTGAAACTGGTTAAATGACCATCAACAAAATACGATTACCAGTTTATTTACAAATATGGCTTCTGAAATGCTTTTATCAGTCACTAAAGATTTTCTTTAGTGAGAAAAAATACTTTTAAGCTTAAATACCTTCTTTGGATTTATCATTTTGCAGTATCCACCTTTACCTAATTCAAGGATATTGGAAGATGAAGGCAGGAATAAATCCTGGATGGGACATCACTGCATTGCAAAATGGCTACTCACATGCAAACAGCACTACCACACAAGTCAAAGGCAATTTGATGCATTACCGATTTGCCCACCTCCTTACCTCTGGGATGTGACAGGAAATAAAGATCCATGTGGAAAAATCCATATGGATAGAGTAAATACATACATTTTGTACACAGAAGGCACACCACTGAGGAACTGATCAGCAGAATCAAGCACTGAGATACAGCAATTGTAACTCCTACACAATTGTGCTGACCTCTTTGACAATACCGATCACAGGAACTGGGGAATGAGGCTGGTAAATATAAAGTGCGAGAGACGCAAGATTGGCTAGTTTGTATAACTGGCCTGAAAGTTTTTACATTGAGTTTGTTTGAGGAGATGTGTTTTGAAGTGGGGGTCAAAATTTCAAATAAGAAGTAAAGTATTTTAGATGGGGAGAGAGAGAGAGAATTCCCATAGTTTATTTGTTACAGTTGAAAATCCATGGCTACTGCAATTTAGCATGGCTTTAGGGAGTTGCAGAGCAGAGTGGGAAGAGCTTTTAGGTTACAGGAGGAGGCTCCTGTGGTAAGCTTTGCTGCAAATGGAGTATGTTCTTAGATGATGGAGTGAGGAGATGTATAAGTAAGCCAAGTAGGTGGGCTGTGCTTTGCATTATTAGTAAACAGTTGGCTTTACTGAGACTTTGACAGTAGTGTCCTTGATGGGAAGTGTGTGTGAAGTGAGATTTTATTTGTGATAAGTCTCTAACGTGGCTGTGCTCATGAAGGAGGCAGGTGTCATGTTCAAGCTGGGCCAGAAACTCTCCTTCACCAGTAGCTACTCTAGGGCAAGGAGCACATGTGAAAATGAAGTTTCAACTGAAATGTTTTTAATAGTAAAAATGAGGGTTAATAGACATTTAGTGACTTTTGCATGGGTATCAAAAAGCAAACCTTTTGCTTTGTTGGGGTTTAATTAAAAGTTTGTTATTTTAATGACTTACAAAATGCATGAAGATCATTTCCAAGCTGGATTTGGAAGAAGGAGTGAGGCAGGCCAGATCTAATAATGACCATTATCATCAGCATATACACTGTAAGCCGCGGTGGTGCAGCAGTAGTGCTGTCGCCTCACAGCAAGAGGTTCTCCTGTTTGATTCTCGGCTGGAGCGCCTTCTGTGTGGAGTCTGCATGCCCTCCCTGCAGTCGAGTGGCGTTTGAAAGACATGCATGGTTGGGTGTCGGGCTGGCACCTCGGCACCGTAAAAATCTACTGCCAATCATTAGTGGACTGGAGTTCTGCTGTGGCGACCCCTAACTGGGAAAAGCCAAAAGAAGAAGAAGATCATCAGCATATACACTCAGACGAGTAAAACGAATCTCATATGAAAGTTTTTTGATAAAGTCTGAAGAGTCTTTCATTTAGAAACATTTAAACCACAGGTGTGAATCTGAGCTGATTCCAATGCATTATTGAAATTTGCTCACAGACACGGTTTGTCCCAATAACCAATGTGCCACATTGATCTGGACTAAAGAGAGACAACACAACAATGAATATATACACATCAGACCAGAGAACTTCTATGCTGTGTAATACTGCTTGAATTCTGCAGCAACAAACACCAGAGCCAAGTGTCAGTACTCACATACACATTCTGCACATATACAGCTAATGCCTGTACAACACACACATTTTGCACAAGGTAAAGACTAATGCTTACATGAACATGCATAAAAAAATATTCTGCACACAGGCACTCTTTAGTGCTTGCATGGTACGCAAAGACACAACATGTAGACACACACACACAAAATGAGCACAATGACTGCATGATCCAAGCACACACAAAGACAGTCTGCTCACATTAATGCTTGTATGGTACACGCACACTCTGCACATTTACACACTTTTTGCATGGTGAATGTACACATACAAATGCACACATTTTGATTCATTGAACAGTGAAGATAAATTGCTCATAGAGCAGTTTTTTCTCTCTCATTTTTATTGTGATTTTTACTCTTGCAATAATATCTCCAATGTGTACAAACACAAACAGACATTCTGCTCAATGTGCACATGAATGCCTGCATGGTGCATTTTTGTATACACACTCACATTCTGCACGTGTGTGCACCCACACACACACGAGCACCCGCATGACATACAAACATAGTCAGCAAATGTATGTACTAATACCTGCACGAAGCCTGTGTGCGTACACACACACACACATGCACAATCACTCTAATGCCTGCATTACACACACAAAGATTCTGGGGTCTATGTGCAGATCCCAAAATTTAAAAAAAAACATGAAGCATAAATTATTGAATGGAAAACAGTGAACTGCAAATATAGCGAACACTGACAACTTCTAAAAAAAAATTCATTGAATGGCCATAATAGGCCAACATTGCACACACAACCAACCAAGGTAGGGGGCTGCGTGCCCCACAGTGTGGGGGGCTGCTCCCAACACACACACCCAACTACATACACCAAAACTCCAAGATCACACTACAGTGGAGAATAGGGCAATTATAAAAGGTTTCCCTTCACTTATGTTATGCATAGTGTTACTTCCTGGTTGTTGGCTGACTATGACCATTTGATGTTTTTTTTTCAAAGCGGTCAGTGTTCACTATATTTGCAGTTCACTGCTTTCCATTCAATAATTTGAGGTTCACATTTTTTTAAATTCGGTAGCTGAACATGGATCCCATATTCTGCACATGTACATACTGCCTGCAGGATGCATGTGCATAGCATGCATACACATTCTATACATGTGCGCACACAGTCCTGCATGGTACATGTACACTGTACACACAATCACACTCTGCTAGTGTACAAGTGATGCATTCATAAACTACATGCAAACTAAAGTGAAAATGGGAGAAAAAACAGCTATCTGATCATTTTATTATCCTAACTGTTCAACGAATCAGCAACCTCTTTATAACAACCAGAAAATACCTTCCTAGTAGAACATAAATGTAGATTTCAGAAAAACGGAAATCCTTGTTGAGATAGACAGAAATTAAGTGGACAGTTTATTGTACTCCTACATCCAAAAATTACCTGTAAAAAATAAACTGCCACATGCCAGCTGTAGAGGCATCTTAACAGTTTACAAAATGTTTGATTAGTGAAGTTGTTGTTGGAATAGAGGCTTTGAAGGAAGAATAATTTGAGAAGATACAAGTTGTCCACAGAAATCTCTGCTAATCATTAAGGAATGAAAGTGTTTGCTCAACAGAATATTTTTTATTAAAAGTGGTTGTGTTCACCTTTCTGCAGTTACCATGAATCTGTCATCCTTCGCGCATTGTTTATTTGGTTATTTAGGTTACACAATGTACCTATGCAACTAATAAGACACGTATCTGCATAGCCAAACAGCACACAGATTACCTACAGAAACTGTCAAAAACTGCAGTGCAGTTCACAGATTTTAACTACATTATTGCTTTTATTTTAAATTTGTTGAGCAATTAGGCATTGATGTCTCTTATTTAATAGGTGGTTTAGAACACTACAAGGCCTGCATACAAAAATAAATAAGAAGAGGCACACAAGGCTGACAAATCCTCAGGGATACATTTTATACAGCAGGCAACAGAGAGCCATGATGAAGAGCAAATGGCCCGTCTATAATTTGCTGTCTATGAGCTTTCCAGTCCAGTGAACAACAAGAAATCACACTGACATCAAGAACTGATTAAAAGCAGTCTTCTAATCTTTAACCATACTAACAAGAGTTGCACATTCTACTTATTCCACCTTCCATGTGGAGGAGGGATTGCTATACATTGGGATCGTCATTCCATCAGTCCATCTGCCTGACTGCAGACATGTGGTAGCGCTTATTTAAGTAGGAACCCATCATTTTACCACCAGCACCAATAATTTACAGTAGCAAAAGAAGCTAAGAGCTCAAATTTGTCTCTGTGTTATCAGTCTTGCATTCCACATGTACTGAATGCCAAGTGTATGTATTGCTAAACCTTTCATAGATTATGCTTCTGACATCTGGAGCCCAATATTCATAATTTAGACAAGAAGCTAATAGTCGTTACCCTGCAGGAGAACCATGTTGTCGGCAACACTAAAAAAATGGGCTTCTGCACAAGAAGAGAGAAAATTACCACCTGTCAAAAAGGTAAAAATGCATGTGTATACATTAGAAGTACTACAACCATGAACAGGACTGCAATAGACAAAAGAGCTTTTTCTGCAGTCTAACTTAGCCGAACAGCTGTAGCAGACAGGGGATCTCATTCTGCCCCAATTAACAAATGAAAATGCAGCAACCAGACTCAATGATTTCCAGGAAAAAAGTCACTTGCTATCTTCTCTGGCACTGTATATAGCTTTCTAGCCCAGTGTTTAGTCCTTTTTGCTCCCCTACCTTAAAATTCTGCCTCTTTGGCCCTCTTCAAAAGGAACCTTAACGACTGGATGGGAGATATGAAATTCACCCCAGTGATCACGTCAGTCGTCCTGCTAGACAGGGGTCCAGGGAAGTAAATATTGTGGGAAGAAATAGCCAGGGAAATGTTATGGCTAGGATTGTATAGGCCCTAGGGCTGATTGCTTAGTACCAACCTATGAACCTATACAGCAGCAAAAAGATGCGGTCATGCATATGAAAGTATCTTATGTTTTAGACAAAGGTTCCATTATTATTATTCTCACTTGCTCCCCCTTACAAAGGGGCTTATTTCATAAAATGGGCTAGTCCTTCGATCTTCATTTACCCTTATAAATGTATCTGTGCAAAGAGAACAATCCGTTAGCAGCACTTGCACTGACTGCTAATTAACCTGTTTGAACTAAACAAAAGCATCACTGTCATTGACTCCCACCTTAAAACAGCAACACCATGTTTTCTGCAGGGTGCAAGCTTCCATGCACCTCCTCATGTCGACATTATATTGTGAATATACATACAAACACACACATATGCATATGTAAACACAGAAACACTCACACATACACACAAATGTATATTACATACATACACACATATTCAAACAAAAAAATGTTTTACAACACTCATTTCTACATAGAAACATCAGACACACTTCTCAAATTGCAGCAGAAAATCATGAATGCCTCACTGCACATCATCAGCCCTCTTTTTCCCATTTTTTCTACATGGGGTCGGGGTATTGTGTTAACTAGTTGTTGCCAGCTCTCTCGATTCAGTGCCACACTCCTGCCTTCAACACTCATGCCCGACTGTCACAGATCTTCTTTCACACAATCCATCCACCTCTTTGCTGGATGTCCCAGCTTCCTCTTACCTTTTTCCTGTCTATCCCAAATCTTCCTCAACAGACAGTCATCTGCTTTTCTGCATGTGTTAATACCACCGCAATCTGTTCTTTTCTGCAACTGGAGCGACTTTGGCTTCTGCTCTTATGCCCTCATTTCTTTGTTACACAGTGTGCATCCTACCACCCTCCTCAGGCACTTCATTTCCATCACCTCTAGCTTCAACTGTTCTGCCTTTACTGCCCAGATTTCTGTACCATACAGTAGTACTGGTCGCACCACTGTCTTGTACACTTTACTTTTCAGCTTCTTTGGCATTCTTCTGTCATAGACTACACCAGACACTCTAAGCCAGTTGGCTGCAGCCCCTCTGATTCTAGCTTTGACCTCTTCATTCAGACTTCCCTTCTCCTCAATCATCACTTCCCAGATACCTGAAGCTGTTTACCTGTTCTGCTATCTTCCCTTCTATCTCTATTCTCAGCTTCTTCTGATTTCTCCAGTTTGCTGCCATTACCACTGTCTTACCTGTGGTTAATTTCATCCCATGTGCCTTCAGTTTTGCATTCTATTCTCCTATCCTTTGCTGAGGTTCTAGCTCAGAGTCTGCCTGTACTGCCACATCATCTGCATACAGCAACTTTGCAGATCTGTCCCCTCCAACCGGTTTGCTAATGTAGTCTCACCAGTGTGAACAGTAGTGAGCTCAGATCTGAATCCTGGTGTACACCCACTCCCAGTGCAAACCCCTCTGTGATGCTGAACACTGCTCAGTCATTGGGTCCTTGTACATAGCCCGCACTAATTCTACCAATGTTTCTGGGACTTCAAACCACCGCAGTACTGCCCAGGTCAGCTTTCTTGGAACCTTTTCATATGCTTTCTCCAAGTCTAGGAATGCCTTCATCTCAAGTATCTGCCTCACTGCAAACATGGTCAATTGTGCTGCATCCTGATCTGAATCCAAACTGCTCATCTCCCATCTTAAATGGATACGTAAACAATCAATCACCCTCTCCAATTCCACTGCACATCATTTCCCGCAAATATCATGTATATTAGGCAATATACACTAAGGGTGACATTAGACAACAGTGAGGAAAGGAGTGTTTTTGTAGTACCCGCTACTGTGCAATTTCAGTCAAATCCAACATTACCAGGCAACCATACTAACACTAAAAAATATATTTGGTCCGAATTCAATCAAAATACCTTTAGTTTTACTGATGCACATCCATACACACTATATTTTATATATCTATATCTATCTATATATATCTATATATATATATATATATATATATATATATATATATATATAATGTGTGTGTACACACAGGCACATACATGTGTGTATGTATATGTGTGTGTGTATATACATACACACATATATATATATATATATATATATATATATATATATATATTATATATACATCTACATACATACACATATACATACACATGTATCTGCCTGTGTGTACACACACAATTTTATATATATATATATATATATATATATATATATATATATATATAAAAAACACAGACGGCTGACTGCAATAACAACAACCACATATGGTCTAAAACATGGACGTCGAAACAGCCTCAGTGCATGCAATTTTATCATTAAAAAACAAACTAAACTATTGTTTTTTGCAGATAGAAAGCTGCCCTGCACACTCTCCCCACTAATTATATATACTTACTCTGAGATCACAAAATCCCTAAGGAAAGAGAATATTCTCCTAACTGGGGTGTTGATCTTGCAACCTGTTGATCAACTAGCCCACAGGTGAGGGACATTCACTGTGAACAAAAAATGGATACACATAGTATTTCCAGATGCAGCTCTCTGCACCAAGCACAATTTCCCTTAAGAGCACACAGGGAACACACTCCTGTCCTGGGGATGGGTTTTCACTCTCTCTCCATCAGGCCCCAAATAAGACTCCCCCACTGACGCATCTGTAGAGTGGAGTCCTCGGCTGAGTGTCCTCTACCACTTTCTCTGCAAAACCAGTGCTCTGTGTTCCTGCTCCAAGTAGCTGACACACACACACACACACACACACACACACACACCTGGGAAAGTCTGGCACAGATTTACCAGCTATGCCCCCCTCTGCCCAGACTATAAGTTAGATACTGCCACTAGAACTCTCCAAAGCCAGCTACTCTAAGGCTGTTATGAGGGTACCCAGTTATACTGAGTAAATTTAATACATATACATATGGTAGTGTTTGACCAATGCAGCAAGGCTTTCAGGAGCAGCCACAGTGTCACCAAATAAATATAAGTACTCTCAAAGGTTAAAATATTCTTTAAAAGACCAGCCACACTGAAAAGTGTAAATATATTTAATGATAAATAATAAAAGAACATGAAATACTAAATATCTATTTACAATAATCAGAGTTTCAATCACAGGAAATATTAAAAATAACAGAGATGGAAACATTCACAGAGATACAGAAAAACAATACTTAACTACTCTCACTATATTTTTCTGACTGATCCAAATAATTACTGACCCCTAGTTCACTTACTACAGCAAGGCAAGATGAAGTGGGTGAGTGGTCCTTCTTTATCAGATTTCAAAAACCATACTGCCTTGAGACGTCTATCTCATTTACTATTAAAACTATCATTCCAATGCTGCATTACAGAATGACATCGGATACATCTGGTCATCTGACTCTGGTTCCCATACTTCCCACTTTACTAGAAACTGAACCAGAATCTAGCACTTGTGTCATAATACACACACATACATGTTTCCCAAAATGTGTTATAGTATCTAGAAGTTATAAAACCATTTTAAAAACTTCCATCCTTCCAGGGTTGCAATTAGTTCACATCTAAGGAGAATAGGATAGGATTCCTAATTTTCACAGATAGTTGGTCTCTGGCTGCAATCAGAACTGTAAGACACAAACTTTATGGCCTAAACCAGATATGTTAATTTCATACTACTTTTCAAAGTTAGCTGGACTGAGATTAACCTCTTCTCTTCCAGTATCCTCTGTTACAATATATTAATTTCAACAGTTACAATACAGTCTGACATACAGGTGTATTTCTTTTCTGTTCAGCAGGACCAACTGTTGGTATATTTTTAACACAAGCAGCTTTACAAATACATTTTCAACACAAGCACCTGTACAAATCGGTTTTATATATAAATGACATAGAATTCTTTACAAACCTCCTGCTAGCTATGCTGGCGTACGTTACACATCCACTGCTACTTCTCCTGGCATAGCTGGCAATGCCTCATCATCGCTATAGCTATTATTATATGTACATACATACACACAGACACATTACACACACATATATAAATAACCCTGTACCTTACTTTTCAAAAACTCTTTCCATAACACTATCACTAACAAGACAGTTCTCACACACACACACACACACACACACACACACACACACACACACACACACACACACACACACACACACACTACACTACCACTGTGACCTACTTAACCCTACCCTAACCCTGGACCCACTTGCAGTTCACAAACATTCCTTCCTCCTAATGTCAAAACCTTCAGGATATCTAAATGTGTCAGAATTATTTCCCCCCAACCCTTGCTTACCTTACCTGCAGTTTCCTTTCATTAGAAACCTTAAAATTTCAAGGGAGAGACCAATCCACTGTATTTCATAGTCAATCAATCTATCAATCAGCAAACAACGTGATGGAGGACACCAATATATGTGTGTGTGTATATATATATATATATATATATTTATACACACACACACACACACACACACACATATGTCTATTCACATCTACATCATACACAGGAATAAGAGAAACATTTCTAATCCCCCCCCCCCCGCAATGTTTTGTGATCCTTATATAACCACAGCAGAACTGATGATGCTATTGACATCACTGACAATCAATGAAAGGGCTCAATACGGTTTCAACAAACAAGACCATCTTTGAAGACAAGGAAATAATCCATATACAACTGTGGGTGATATAAATGACAATCTGTTTTCAAAACCATGCATCAATGTGAGGGTTTTGGTCATAGCAAGCTGAGTAGGGCAGACTAGATTTCCAAAACAAACAGTGTAAGAAACTTCTCTGTGTGGAAGATTTTCAGTCCATATATTTCTAGTTAATCACTGCATATTAATCAGATCACGGAGATTATTTGTTTTTTGTTGGCAGACTAGATTTCCCTATCCCTTACAACACATTTTGTAGATCATCCTATGGGATCCTCCGATGTTTTGGGGTAAACTGAGATGGCATCACTCAAGCATATCTTAGGTCTCCACCAGGACCCTCCCTCCACAGGTTTCTGCCCGGTACACCTTTGGTAGCAGGTGCCCAATTATCATCCTCTAGTGGCAAAATCACCCGTGCTGACAACGCTCAAAGTGAAGGAACAACAGCTGAGATCATCAGGCTCCTCATTTTATCATGCAGGACTAGCTACCCTGCAAAGGAACTAGGTTTGTATCGGTTACCGCATTTCTTCACTACCCAACTGTGAGGATGGGGGCACAGGGTGACAAACTGAAAACTTCATCCTATAATCAGCTCTTATTTCCTACCACAACGTGGTAGAATGCACATAGTCTCACCAGTGCTGTGCTCCTCCACTGGTCAGGACCAAGAAACATTTATTCTTTGTGGACCAGTTTAGTCCCAGTAGTAAGTGACTTCTTTTCAGGGGAAACCCAATGTGGTATTTATACTACATGGGGAAATTTGGTCAGGGCACTAAGTAATTTCCCCTACTCTTTTTGATAGGTGCTGTGGGATCTTTTACATTGACCTGAGCTACCACGGACTCAGGCAGATGGGGCCTAGGTTTAACGTCTCATCTGAACGATCGCACATTCAGGAGTGCAGTCCCTCCTTATGCTGTACTACAGTTTCAGTACTGGGAATATAGCCTTCTATCTGTGGTGAGTAAAGAGCCCACAGCCTTCCGATCTTCCAGCACCAAAGGTAAGCATGCTCCTGTTTGCACGACTGACAATACTTAGCTCCTCCAATTAAGACATCTGCTCCCCCAGGAGCATTTACAGAGAGCAATGCATGCTTTTCTACGAGAGGACCATGAACACTGGTACAGAGGTGCTGATTTTCAATCCATCTTCCTTACACTCAGCAGCAAACTACTCCACCGAATACTGCAAACAGACATCATCAGCTACAAAATATAAGGACTCAACACTCACTTTCTCAAACAGAATACCGCAAACTCCTGGTAACATTCTGATAGTCTGAAAAAAAAAAACTCACAAAAAGGAGGGTAAACCCAACATTCTCTTTACAAATAATGAATATCTGGTATAATACAAAATACTCAAAAGACACAGTGTTTGCCAAATACGGGGATCAAATAGCATTCAGTTGTGGCAACTGTACCCTGTACTACTGTACAACTCTGATAAAAACTCCACAATCTTCAGTCATATGCTTTACTTTAGATTAACAGCACATGTAGACAATACTTGCAAGCTCCAGTGATCGCTCCAATATATGTGAAAGGACAAAGATCTCTTGTTCCTCAGCCAGGATGAAATCACTTCTATTCTTCCTACATAAGAAGGCTGAACTATCTGACAAATTCTCCTTTCCAGCACACTGGTGTAGGACTTCCTAGGCAGGCTGAGAAATATGGCCCCTTGTAATTAGAACATACCACCCTGTTTTTCATTTTATAAATGGGGGCCACCACTCAAGTTTGTTAGTCGAGAGATACTGTCCCCACATTCAATTTAAAACAAAAAACAAAAAAAAGAAGTTTGTTTCAATGAGATGAAAGCTTTTACTGGTTTGTTTCATCTGGTTGAAGCTTTGGTGGAGTCAAATAAACGAACGCTTGAAATGTCGAACGTCATATGGTCGAGACCATATGTTCGACATTTCAGGAGGTCGAAGGTAGACTTCAACGGTGCCGTACAGTGCAGAATGGGAGAATTTCCCTTTTCTACACTGAAGTACGGTCTCAAAGTTGGTATATTTAAGTAGGGAGGGGTGTGGGGGGTGCAGGGGGGCTTGCCCCCTACTCGCACCGTTAAGGTATGTTTTTCTTTTCTTTTTTTTTTTTTTATATTATATATTCGAACTTTCAAATATTGACCATATGTCACCAAACATATGGTATTCAACATTTTGAAAGTTCAAATATATAACATAGACCCCTTCTTTTATATCCCTTTTAGTCTTCTTGTTTGCCAGTTGTACAGTTTTCTATAAATAAAAATGTATTTATCAGCAGGGTATTTGACTGTTTCATGCAAACGTTTGGCTAAAACCTAGAGTAACCACATTCACCCCCCGCTCAATATACATGCTGACTACTGCCCTGTACTGTGAAATCCCTTAATATTGGCAGGCACCCATCACAATGCTCCCACCTCACCAATACCTTCTTCTGTGCCACAGAATGGCATGCAAGAAATCCAGGTAAAAAGCCCATTCTGTACATTTAAAGCAGAAAAAGTAACTTTAATCAATAAATCCTATCCTACAGGTAACAGGGATAGCCAAGGAAAAAGAAGAAAAGCTGTACTGATCCCTGCAGGCACACAACATACCAGCTGGATGCCAGAAGGCATCAAGGGATGGAAAACTGGAGCTGTTGAAGGCTGTTACATACTGCACCTTTCTTGTTGTCACATTGCACAGATGAGGAGCAGGCATTAAATCACTGTAGTTTTGAACAGCAGGCTACGCTTTATACACCTACACCAGTTATGGAGCAGTGCTGCATTATGTTGCACATTCTTTTTTTGGTGCCCAACTACACAGCATGGCCATAAGTGCACAACTTGAACTTTAAACCCATAAACTTTAAAACCATAAATGCTCAGACGGCTCATTAGATCATCTTCTCATGAATACCAAATGGCACTATTCCAGCAGAAGCTATTCTTGTAATATACCTTACCTTAACTGGCCTACAATTGCAGCAGTGCGCAGCTCATCACCATGGCAACATGGTCATACATCTTGGTAAGTACCAACAACTTGCACCCTCTGAGTAGATTAACATCTCTGAATAAAACATTACTATTTTATTTATATATTTTATATTTGTTTAATGGCACAATTCGATTCCAAACACAATTGCAAACAGCTACCCCAAAATGGAGTAGAACATGAAATAAACCTGGCAAAACAGGAATATACTGTATATTATGACTCCTTAAAACATCTAAGCTTCTATTACTATTACTTGGCAAATACTATTCATAACTGAGAGCATTAAATAAGTACTAGTGATGCATGCACACACAGCTGAGCTTGTGTAGTTATGACCAAGTTAGGGGGGGACAGCCTTCCTTGCATCAAACTCCACTCCTTGCTTTTTTTTTTTTGTTCTTACTCTGGTAGTTGTACCTTGGAAAAAAGAGTAATTCACAGGCAGGCGATGAAAAACCAGTCTCTGTTTTTGGGAAGCTGAGAGATCAGAGAACTCGAGACAGACTTGCACTTCAAGAATTACTCTGTTACACCTATGTTAAGTTAGGACACTAGACACCTTCAGCTATTATGCCAGAGTAACTGTGATATGACCAACTGACCATAAGCCGTAAAAAAATAGTATTGACTAAATAAGCAAACGCAAAGTGCTCAGTTCTAAAGTCTCGCTTTGAAATGACAGGGCAGCAGCTAAATCCTTTCTACCTCATGCACAGACCATCCTTTGCAACTAGCTGACAGGACTGTTCTTACACAGAACTGTTAATACCAGTTACTCATTTGAAGGAGCAGACCCCATAATCTCCTCGAATGGATGTTAGGAGTGTATGAATTCTAAAGCATAGCAGAGCAACCATTCAATATCCACCAACCTGCAAATCTCATTTTAAAAGTTATTTTGGTATGCAAATGAGGAGCATTAATCTTTATTTGTTAGTCTTACAAAATTAATTATGGGCAAAAGAAATAAACTTGCTCATCTTAACCCAAACATTGGACTTCTGATTTTAAATCACAACTTGTATAGCAGCTCACCAAGCAGCAAACTTCCAAACATTGGTAAACTTTGAAGGCTGCCCTGATGCCACCAGCAAAACCATTTCACATGTAAGCAACCTGGAATGACACTGAACTACAGCCATAACATTAAAACATTAAGTGCTTCATGATGATGATGTGTGGGATAACAAAGGATATGAAGAATGACAGACAGATGCAGGGTCAGCAGATGTGAAATATTTTAAGTAAGAATCAGCTGTTGTATGCAAAGTAATAACACCTGACTTGGTGAAACAGAAATGGTCCTTGGCATCCTAAAATGTAGTACATTTATGAAAAGGTACTCATTTTATCACCTTAGACCTTACCTGTACAGTCATCTTTACACAAATAATATTGATACATTTTTGAGACCACTGCCGCTGTCATGTTGGCAAAAGGTAGAATAAGTTAAGTTAAAGAAAGGGGGGAGCAGACTGGTAAAAACGTTTAGGGAGCTAATGATTATTAAAGTGTGTGAGGAGGACTTTTGTCAATATGAGAGCTGTGCAAAAACTGATGGGTATTTTTTGAAACTGTGGGTAGCATATGTTCAGGAGCAGAGCTCAAGCAGAAATAAATAATTTATTTCGTTAACAGTCAGTAGAGGTTTAAAATAGAACATCTGTGGAGTGAAAGAAGGTAAGAGTTGAGGCGTTCAAGACTAAGAGACACTGATATAAAGGACATTAAAAATAACGTATAAAAATCCAAGTTGTAGGTTTGAGGCAGGTGGAGTAGGCCTGGAGACCTTTTCTGCTATTAGCATATGGGACAACATGCAACAGACTCTACTGACAGCTATAGACAAAATGCACTGTTAAATCCTAAAAATATTGTGGTGACCCAGGGGACCAAAATTATCAAGAAAGGTAATGCTATCCAAAGGCTTGCTTGAATTTCACATCAACTTGAAATGAGGCACAGTGACATTTGAATAAAAAGAAAACAAACAGCCCTAGTCTCAAACGACTACTTCCCTTATTACCTCAGCTCTGTTTTGGTCACCAACTTAAAAGTACTTACTGCATCTTTTATTCCAAACAGCTCATTTTAATACTTATCAGTCAAGGACACTCACTTGTTGTATACACCAGCTTTGCATTTAACTAAAGATGAACAGCTCAGCCTCAGACATGCTTAAGTCTACAGTCTGCTTGCCCATGTCGCACTATAAACATACATAACAGCTTCTACTCTGCTGGAGCAACACTGCTGAAAAACAAAGGCTGTTGTGTGCATTTGCCTCAGGATGTAGTACTATTTTTTGCATGTAGGCTTCTGTACTGCTCAAAAATTTCACATTAATAAAGATTTTATTATCATGGTTCTCATGTACAATTGCTTTAAGTTAGCAGGAAGAAAAACTAGAGGCAAAAAGCAGCCAAACCAGCCACAGCTTCAGACCACAACGTCAGAAAAGAATGCATGCATTTTTTTCCATCACCGGTCTCTAGTAAAAGTAGGTTAAGCAACATGAAGACGAAAATGTAGTTCTAGCAAACAAGTAAATCAGGAAGTGAAAAGATGAAACTGAGATCAATCAGCAAGTGTGACACTCCAAGTGCACAGTACAAGAGACAAACAGCAGCAAAGGGAAGGGGGTGGGGGGAGTGTCACTTCAAATTCCCATGCAGTGACTCAGTATGGTGCAGCACAATCCTGGTGTTGTTTCTGTGGGAATCTCATGGCTGATAATATGCCCTCCTACCTGCGATGTAGAACATTCAAGCTAGTATCACAGTTAAAACACATCAACAGATCCTGTAAATGCATAGGATGATGTATAACATGCAACAGAGAAAACTGACAATCATGGCACAGATGAGTGACTGGATGAGCTGTCTGTCATTAATGACAGATACTTGCCTATAGTTTAAGGATTTGTCTTCAGCTTGAGAATCATCTTCATCGGGTACTTCTTCTGTTTCCCCACTACCTCCTCCACCACGGACAGCAGACCATGTCCACTTTGCCCACTGGACTGGTGATAATATTTGCCATGGGCTAAAAGCCATTGATGCAGTTTGTTTAGAAAAAAAAACTGAGAGAAACTGCTGAAGTGCTTTTTAATATTTTTCACACAGGCAGGATGTGGTTAAATATGAAACATCAGATCTCTGATCTTTGCTTTCTCCCACGATGCTGCTTTCTCCCACGATGCTGCCTGCCTGAATAAACTCATTCCTACTTGATGCTCTAGGATTTCTGCCACTGAAATAGTGACAGTTAGATGCTTTCTCCTCACAAAATTCCTATCTTCCTCCTTGGGTATGGAGGGAAAAGCTGTACAGTGCAGAATTTTGTCTCTCTTACTCACTTCGGTCACTTCCAGACCCTGAATGCTGAAGAAAAATCAGCTGGCTAGCAGCTTGCATATTCATTCTCATAAACCATCCCCTTAGACTGTTCCATTATCATCCACGGGGGAGTTTTCTTCTTTTAATCTCTGTGTTCAGTCCAAGCTGTGGACTGCAACATTACTGCTCCCCTTAGCTTGAGTCTAACCTGTAGTGAGAAGAGGTCCAAGGCTTTGAAGCAAATTTCTGAAAAAAAAAAAACTTGAGAGGAGACAGGAATGCAAAATTAACTCCTATGTCTTAACCACAGGAAACTGTACAGTGTATTGCCCAATGGCTTACTTCAGGATCACTCACTACAGTCCAAGCTGTCACTAATGGTGTGTGTGTGTGTGTGTGGGGGGGGGACACTATCAGGCACCTTAAATTAACACAGAATTACTACTCTCAAATAACATTCAGTTACAGCTCAGACAAAAGATAATTGGCCGACTATGATTCACGCAGACCACACCCTGGCCAGAGCAGTACATTGTCAGTTAGTGAGCACAGTGGTTCCTCTTTAAGATTACTGGCTTGATTGTCCTAACTCTGTTTATTCGTACAAACCACCCAGATAAACATAAAGGAAAAGGATTCTTATACACAGATTTTCTCACAGCATTCAGCATTATGTATTTAAGGCACACCTGTCCTCAAAAAATCATGAAACCTAAGAATGAAAAAAATACTTCAATAAGTATTTTAATAAAGCGGTTAAGATAGATGGTGCAACCATAAAATGTTGTCAGAGTTGCCGTAGCTATAAAAACTTAGCCAGACAAGTAACAGAAGATAAAGCAAAAATCAATAAATTTCGTTAATTCCTGCTGATTAGAAACACAGGTTATCTGCCACAAACCCAAATGTCCACATTAATGTATTAAAAAAAAAATCACTCCAGTCAGCTTTGTGCAACATATTGTAAAGTGCATAACTACAAATTATAAACAACTTGACACTGGATATAAAATAATCTAGAAAAATGACCATCTGACAAAACAACTGCACATGTAAGAACTTTCAGAGTACAGAAGTCTGTGCTTTATCTGTTTATACACCTGCTTTCACATTCACCTGTTGAGCCATTTAACAATTCAATATCCCAGGAACAATCATGTCAGACGGTATTCATCACTTCAGTTGATTTACTTGTCTGTTTAGCTGCATCATAGGTTCAAGGACAGAGCACTGCTTGCTATATGGACTTTTTGCCTTACAAATTAATTACTAAGTGTGCATACCAGCATTTATTTTTCTTTCAGAGATAATCAGTCACCTTATAAGACTGCTAAAAATTAAGACAACTATGGTACTTCTCAAAAAATAAAACCCACAGAAAAGAGAAGGATCACTTGCAAGTCACCAGTCATAATGTACGACACACAGATGGATCCAAGTATAGTCACGGAAATCAATGAATCACTGTACCCATACTTTTTTTAGGGTGGGGGAACTATTAGTCCCCAGCTAAGTACTGTATTACTAATTAATATTGTAGCCTTACAGGTAGGGTGGAATGGGTGGAGAAGGCTGTCAGGAGTGATTTGTGACAGATGGGTACCAGTAAGAGTGACAGGGATGGTCTACAACAGGGTAGTGAGACCAGCTATATTGTATGGGTTGGAGATGGTGGCATTGACAAAAAGGCAGGAGTCAGAGCTGGAAGTGGCAGAATTAAAGATGTTAAGATTTGCACTGGGTGTGACAAGGATGGACAGGCTTAGGAATCAGTATATTAGAGAGTCAGCTCAGGTTGGACCGTTTGGAGACAAAGCAAGAGAGGTGAGATTGCATTGGTTTGAACATGTGCTGAGGAGGGATGCTGGGTATACTGGCAAAAGGATACCAAGGATGGAGCTGCCAGGTAAGAGGAAAAGAGGAAGGCCTAAGATAAGGTTTATGGATGTGGTGAGAGAGGACATGCAGGTGGCTGGTGTGACACAGCAAGATGCAGACGACAGGAAGAAATGGAAACTGATGATCCACTGTGGCGACCCCTAATGGGAACAACCGAAAGAGAAGAAGATTGTAGCCTTGCATGTTAAGTTCAAATCACAGATGAAATGTATACATGTATGCAGAATGCTAAAATGTACTTTTTATGACATTTTTCTTTTCAGAATTAAGGCACTTGAATTTTTAGTTAGGCAAGTAACTAGACAGGAAGTGTGTACTTCTAAAAGCTAGGAAGCAGAGGAACAGCCGGTGAGAATATGCAATGCTTTTAAATGATTTGGAGCAGCATTTGGAATCTCTGGCAGTTTACCTAGCAAAATAAATTTAAAATGGGTGGCGAAAGCCAAACACATTCTGGCTAGGCTTATAAATGCCCTAGGGCAGATAGCCTAGTATGAACCTATGAACCTTAAAGAATTAAGGGTAAGACCAGCTAATGAGCTTTATCGTGTAATACTGGGTTTGATTCTCTCAGTCTTCTTTTGCTTACTGTATGACTGATTACATTACAAAGCAGATAGCGTTCCTGGGTCACTCCTGAAAAGAGGCCCTTGTGCCTAGTGGGTTTTATATAACTTGACAAATGAATAAAAAAATCTGTGACAGAAAATGAGAATTTTTTTCTACATTTCTGGCTGAGCAGTTTCATAGCAGGTAGCAGAGTGGAGATATCTTACTTTACTAGATTAAAGGAAACACTGTACCGATTATGAACTCTAACAGAAAGGGCAATACAAGGCTAATGTGGCCCACAAGGAGTAAAGGCATTCATTTGTGTGGTCAGTGACAGTAGGGTGAAAATACAATGTAGCTGTAGGAGTCACTATGTATGGGTTGCCTATGAACATACAGAAAACTACGCACAATGCAACAAACAGCTTCTTATAGCTCTGATGTATGTTCAGTAGAAAAAAAAAATGTTTTCTCTTCACATTTCTGTCAGAACGTCACCTAATATAACCTTTACCTTTTTACACAATCTGCCTGCTATAAACTGTTGGTGCTTCTAACTGACATAGTTTCTGTGTTTACATCACATAATTTATGACTAATGCAAACAACTGGCACTCAGTAGTACTATTAATACCTAGCCACTTCATTTTAGATTTTTATACTTCACTGGTTTGTACAGGTAAAAGTCATTTGTTTGTACCAGGTACCTATTCAAGTTATAATCATATATGTCCTTTGATATTATACATAGTCTGCAATCGCCCTGGGTCTTGGCTGAATTGAGTCCTTTGGCCAGTACAGTTATCCATCTAACAAACATACACGTGTAAATACATGCATAAATAAACAAGAATTAGAAAATTTCAGAAACTACATTTTTCAGTATATCCATAATATAAGCAAAACTATATTTAAAAAAAAAAAATCAGTCATAGGAGGTTACTAGGCTAATAGCCCTAGGGCCTTTACAAGCAGAGCTATGTACATACCCTTGTTCCCTAGTTGACCATGGTTAGATGGTCGTTGTCAGCAGAGCAAAATATTGATTAGCACTACCTGCCCCTGTCCATGAGGGACATAGGTGCCACCCCCGAGGTGAATTTATAGTCTCCCATTTCAATTGTCAAGGTTGCTCCTAAACAGGGTAATTTTGGGAGTTTATTCCAGAGGAGTGGTAATCTCTGGGAGATATATCTGTCTCTCAAATATGTTCAGTTTATATCACAGGTTAGGTTGAGATCCCTGGAGTGAGTGACTTTTGTCCCATTTGATTTGCAGACATGCAGCATTTACATTAGGGCTAGGTCAGAGATCACTCTGTAGGCCTGGCACCAGTCGCCTCTCAGTAGTCTGCAGGATACAGAGTACAGAGAAAGGGCCTTCAGTCTTTCTGTCTAGGTCATGTTTTAGAGGCATGAATTTTCTTGGTTAGAAACCTCTTTGGTGTCTCCAGTTGCTGCAGGTTTCTGGTAAGATACATGCAAAAGGGAGCATTGTACTCAATTAGTGGCCTGATAAGGGTCGAGTATAGAGAAGTTATAATATCCTTAGTCTTGTATGCAATGCCCTTACTTATGAGATGCACAACATGGAAGACTTTCCTTACCACTGTGGATACATGGTGATCGACGTTTAGATGGCTATCAACCTGTGTTCCCAAGTCTCTCACCACTGTGTTTGAGCTTGGGGGGGGGGGTGCTATCTATAATGTAATTTGCAGGGGCTACTCCTTTTCCAAAGGGAATAATGATGGACTTTTGTGTTTAGTTTTTAGTCCATGGCTCTGGCACCAACCATTAGTCTGTGTTAGCCCCTTTTGTAACAAGTTAACATCACTGGGGGACTCTATGATTGTGCCTAGTTTGCAGTCATCTGCGAACTTGATAAGCCACAGACCACCAACTTTTTCTTGGATGTCAGAGAACTTGATTCCAAATAGTACAGCACCCAGCACAGTTCCCTGTAGTGCACCACTGGTAACTGGTCTACTGCTGGATGTGTAATCCTCATCTTTAACAGTATGTGTTCTGTAAGTGAGCCAGTATGCAACCCATCTAGTGACATATAGGTTAATCCTCAGCTGGGAGAGTTTCTTGATGATACCAAAATGAGAGATTGTGTCGAAAGCCTTGTCTAAGTCAACATAGGTGGCATGTACTGCTTTGCCCTCATCCAGGGCTTTAGTGATGTTCTTGAAGTCCACCAAGTTTAATAAACAAGACCTGTCCTTAAAGCCAAACTGGGTTGGGTCAAGTGTTTGGAGGTTGGCTATGTCCGTGTTGATGAGGTCCATGATGAGTCTTTCCATGGCCTTTCAGCTAAGGCTGTTGGGCTTATGGGTCGATGGTTCCTAGGGTTGGTTGATGGACCTCCTTTGTGTAAGGGGATTACTGTTGCTGTTCTCCAATCTGCTGGAACAAAGCCAGTGCTCAGGCTATGGTTGAAAAAAGTGCCAAGTGGTTCCACCAGGTCTTGTTTTAGATTGTTTAATAAGCAGCCTGGGATGTTATCTGGTCACATGGAGGCCGTGTGTTTGGCTTAGGAGAGGGTGGACATTACCTGCTCTTTGGAGATGCTAGGTAGTGGACTAGGATGCTTTGGGGTATTGTCTTTTGGGGACAGGGGGGTGTAATTTGTGCCACATCTGTCAGCCAGCAAGTTGCCAATTTCTTCAGGTTCAGTGTGAGTGGTATTATCCACAATCAGTTCAGCACATAGTTGGGCATTCCCTTTAAGATTTCAGACATAGCTAAAGAAAGCCTTAGGACTTTAGCTAGATATGCTAATTTAACATAGTAATTAGCTTTAGAGGACTTTACAAGGTTTGATTTGCTTGTTCAAGCTGTGGGGGGTATTCTTCCTCTACTGAGTAAGTTCCCTCTTGTTTTTGGATAACAGTTTCTTCCTTTTGTTATATAACCTATTTATACTTGAGATCCACCAGGATGGCATGTTTCCACAGGAGGACCTGGTTTTGATCCTGACAGGTACAGCAGAGTTTATACAGTTGTTTAAATGTCTATACAGAGCATTTGTGTACTCCTGTGCATAGGAGTCACTGTTGGCTGTGTTAGCAGGGGGTTGAAACTTTTTATACCCTCGCTTAGTAGGCTCAAATTAGCTTATTTTTTAGTTTTCACTCCTGTGGGGGTGTCAGGTCTGCTCTTTATTAATCAAGACAGATTTATGGTCTGACCTTACCAAGGAGGGCAACATAGGGGGTAGTGCAGTGACCCCACCCCCATGTTGGTGAGTACCAGGTCCAGGACATTCAAACCCCTTGTAGGGGTGCAGACTAACTGTTCCACAGCATTTGGATTAAAGTCCAGGAATCTCAGGGTGATCACATTTGTTCTCATCTAGGTTGTCCAATCTACTGATAGATAGTTGAAATCTCCCATGACCAAAGTGCTTGGCTGTATAGGGAGTGATTCTAGCAAGTCCAGGTAGTCAGTGTGTTTCACTTGGTTCATGGTGGGGGACCTGTAGCTATTGATGATGTGGTAGGGCATTTTACCTACATTTATTTGTAACTGGAGTAGCTCCAGAAAGTCATACTGTTTAACTAGTCTTAAGGTGTATTTGGATTTAATAAAGATGGATACACATCCACCTTTGGTTCTTTCATGCTAGTTTTGGGGTCTGAACATGTGGAATCATTGTAGCCTTGTATGGCTGGGGTGCTCCCTGCAGCCTTGAACTAAGTCTCAGTGACTGCACAGACATCAGTATCTTCAAAGGTGAGGAGTGCTTCCAGGGAATACAGTTTTCTGTTTAGGCTCCTAGAGTATTAAGCAGCATAACCTCGAGTTGGTCTCAAGTGGATCTCTTTAAGTCAGGAATTTTGCTGTTTTGACATTGCCTAAAAAAGGCAATGGGGGAGGCAAGCATCTTCGCCAGTATCCGAAAGCTTTGAGACAACAGGTGAAGATCATCTCTGGCAAAACAGCTCAGAGTTGGATCATGTCTCTATTCATATAGTCCAGAGAGGTAATTCTTAAGGCATTCACCCCAACATGTACTATGACAGAGTCATACCGGTAATTGTTGAGTGACCTAGCATTTACTGTCTGTTTTTTTTCCTCGTCTCTGTAAAAAAAAAAAAAAAAAAATCTCTTGTTTTCCCACCTTACTGAACTAGAGTAGTCCAGTTTCAGAGTTGCTGATCCCTGGGCTTTGTTTTTAGTTCCTGTTACTGATCCATTGCCTTATTAGGAAGGAGGGAAGTTTCTTTGCTTACCAGTGGGAGTGGGAAGCACTGAGCAGCCTTTTTGTCCGAATTGGTGAAGTTTCAGCCAGAAACTAGTAGTCTATTGGTCGTTTTGGGCCAATTCCTAGCTCCTTTCAGCCCCTGCTATAAAACACGCTAAACACGTGTTTTCCAGCTTGTACCAACTCTGCACAGATCCTCGTGGTGGCCTGCAGAGTGATCCAAGCAGCAGAGAGCTAAAAGAGTGACTTTCTACCAGATATAAGTATTTTTGTGGCTTTCCCACTGTTATTAAGCTAGCGACTGCATTTCGCCTGTTTTACTGCTACTTTAAGTGATTTCTGCATTTTACACTGTTTATTGCACTTTAAGTTACTAATTGTTGCAAATTGTTTCTGTAGGCTACACACTAAAGTGCGCTAGCCGATTTACAGCATTTATAGCATTTACTGTCTGTTTTTTCCTTATCTCTGTAATAAAACAAAAAATCTCTTGTTTTCCCACTTTACTGAACTAGAGTAGTCCAGTTTCAGAGTTGCTGATCCCTGGGCTTTGTTTTTAGTTCCTGTTACTGATCCATTGCCTTATTAGGAAGGAGGGAAGTTTCTTTGCTTACCAGTGGGAGTGGGAAGCACTGAGCGCCTTTTGTCCGATTTGGTGAAGTTTCAGCCAGAAACTAGTAGTCCATTGGTCGTTTTGGGCCAATTCCTAGCTCCCTTCAGCCCCCTGCTATAAAACACGCTAAACTGTACTGCTGATCTAACCAGCATATCCTATAACTGAAAAGTTCATCTCTACTTGATTCCCAAGTAGACTATTCTCTATCTGTAAAGCCTAGCACTTACTCCTACAGTACTTGCACCTTGATAAAGCACTCTTATTATAGATAGTACCCCACCAGCCCAAAACCCACTTCCCATGGAGTCCTTTGAAAGTTCTTTATCTACTACTTCTAGTATGTCGAGGGATCAGTTGCTAGTGTCCTCTCCAGCTCAACTGGTGAACCTGGGAATATTGAGGCAATGTTACAATTGCCTCATGTACACAGACAATCCTCTCCTTCTCCCACAAAACACAAATACATGCGAGAGATGCAACTATACGGCCAAACTGGAGGCTGAGCTCTCTCAACATAGGACTGGCAAGACCAGACAGGAGGAGAAGGCAACCACACACAATACATACCCAGTCACACATGGTACCATCACAACTTCAAATCATACACATACTCACACAAAGACATACTCGGAGGCTCTGGTCAAAAATTTACCAAAACAGCAGAGGCCACCAAAGCAGACACCCAAACAACTACCACCTCACGACCCAACACATAGACCACACATTCAGAGTGTCAAACAGTCACAGCCCTTAAGGCCAAACAAAATGCCAGACACACTTGTCATTGGTGATTCCATAGTCAGACACACTGACGTCCCGCTCACCAGACTGAGTAAGGAGAAGGTCACAGTAAGCTGCCTGTCGGGCGCTAGAATCCGCCACATAACGCAAGCACTCAGGTCTCTCAACAGCAGGTACAAGTACGACTCAGTCATTGTCCACGCTGGTGTCAACGACCTGAGACGCACCTCCTTGGACTACATGAAAAGGGACGTCGAGGAGCTCTCTGATTATGTAGCCCAGGCAGGTATGACCCTGACCTTGAGCAGTATCCTACCTTCACCTAGAATGATGCCACAATACAGTGATAAGATGATCAGCTTTAATAATTGGCTTAAATTCTGGTGTCATTCAAAGGGGATCCAATGTCTGTCTGCCTGGGATGACATGCTGGACAAGCCACGCTGCTTCGCAAGGGACGGCTTGCACCTGTCACCCTGGGCTTCGGATATTGGCAAAGGCTCTTGCCACCCCCATAGTGCCTTTTTAGGCAAGGCTCAAATTCTAAACCTACCACCCTAGAACACCAAAAGGAAAAAACTAAGGGTAATGCTGCTCAATGCCAGAAGTCTCAATCTCAAGATGCACGCACTCGAGGCCCTTCTCAATATGGAGAACATCGATGTCTGTGCTGTGACAGAAACCTGGTTCAAGGCTCCTGAGAGCACCCCAGCACTAACAGGTTTCACCTCATATCATACGTTCGGCCCCAAAATCCGGACAACACCAAGAAAGGAGGGGGTGTCCATATTCATAAAGGACACCCACACCTCAAGGTTGGTGGCAACGCACGATGCATCGGAGACCATCCAGGTGCAATTAACCATAGGCAAGACTGCTCTGCAATTTGTAGCATGTTACAGGCCACCCTCTCAAACTCAGGAACCTCACATGGCCTTCCTGAAAACATTGGAGGGATAAATGTATCTCCAAACACCATCATACTAGGTGACTTCAACTACCCTAATATAGACTGGGAACACTACTCAAGCCCGAACACTCTAACCCAAAGATTCCTGGAGTTCATAAACTCAAATGCCATGGAACAACTAGTCACCATCCCCACAAGAGGTGAAAACATACTTGATCTCATCATCACGAACATGGGATCAAAATGTTCAACACCGGAAGTATACCCCTCACTGGTGAGATCAGATCATAAACTAATCTCGCTGGAGGTCCTCATCCCGCCCCCACCTGAAACAAAAAGACCACAGTGAAAAACTTCTCAAAAGCCGATTTCACACTTCTAAAAACTAGTGTGGTCTCCTTTAAGGCCCCTGAGCCAGTGGTAAACATTACTCAAACCGCTGAATCACTTACAAATGCCTTCTACCAGCACCTACAGGACTGCATGGATCAGGCAATCCCAAACAAAACTAAGACTCTCTGTACCAAAGGCAAGCGTCCAGTCTGGTGGACCCCAGCCATAAACAAGCTCTACAACAAAAGGAGGAAGCTACTACAAGATAGAGCAAAATCCTTGAAAGGTAAGACACCTTTGATCATTATAAGTAAAAACTAAGAGCTCTCATAAAATCATCCAAGGCAAATTTTGAGAGAAAAATCGCCAAGGACTCTAAAGACAATCATAAGGCCTTCTTTAGCTATGTTAGAAACCTAGGAGGAAACTCCCAGATATGCTCAGAATTAGTTCAAAATGATGTGAAAATTACTGAACCTACACACATTGCTAACATACTGGCTGACAGGTTCAGTGCAAACTTCTCCCCCCCCAAAACGAGAGATATCTATTCCAGAGGATGGTAGCCCCCGAAACATCTCCAACGCCCAGGTGAGAACTGCCCTCACTAAGGCAAAAAACACAGCATCCATGGGACCGGATGGTGTTCCCGGCTGTGTGCTTCATGAACTCAACGAGGAATTAAACCCACAGTTAGGACAGCTGTTTAATCTTAGCCTCACCTCAGGATCGCACTCAAGGAGTGGCGCACGGCGACTGTGGTCCCACTTCATAAGGGCAGTGCCTCCACAGACCCTGGAAATTACCGCCCCATTAGCTTGACAAGCCTTATCTGCAAAGCCATGGAGAGGATCATAATGGAACTCATAAATAAAGACATAGGAACTTGCAGACTTTGGATCCAACCCAGTTTGGCTTTGTCAAAGGCAGATCCTGCCTCTTAAACTTGGTTGACTTTTTCGAGACAGTCACCAAGGCCATTGATGAGGAAAGGCAGTCCATACAGCCTACCTCGACCTGGCAAAGGCCTTCACACAATACCCCACTCAGGTATCATCGAAAAACTCATCAGCTTGAATGTAAACCCATACATCACAAGATGGGTTGCAAACTGGCTAGCGACAGAACCCACAGGGTCAGAGTTGCTGGAGCCATGTCAGACTCAAAGCCTGTCACAAGTGGTGTCCCACAGGGCTCAGTCCTGGGTCCACTCTTGTTCGGCATCTACTTTTCTGAAGTACAAGCAAACACAGGAGGGTTATGGCTGACAAAGTTTGCAGATGACTGCAAACTCCGCGCCATAGTCGAAAACACATCTGACACAGATATCCTCCAGAAGGGCCTCACAGAAACGGATAACTGGTGCCAGAGCCATGGCCTGAAGTTAAACGCCAAAAAATGCATAGTCATACCCTTCGGGAAAAACAAGGTTACCCCTAGCTACCATATAGGTGACAATCCACTGAGCACAGAAAAAGTCATCAGGGATCTGGGGACCCAAGCTGACAGTAGTCTTTCGTTTGACACTCATGTTGCTAAAGTAGTTAGGAAAACCTTCTATATCGCCCACCTGATCATGAAGGGATTCACATCTAGATCAAGGGAGGTCATCGTCCCCCTGTACTCATCACTCATTAGACCTATGATTGAGTACAATGCCCGTTCGAATGTATCTGACCAGACACCTGCTGCAGCTTGAAAGGCCCCAAAAGTTCCTCACCAAAAGGATAAAGGGTCTCAAAAATATGTCTTATGCTGCCCGACTGAAAGAACTCCAGCTTTATTCAGTCTCATACCGCTTGCTCAGAGGTGACCTGTGCCTGACATATAAGGCCATGTCAAACCCAGATTTGATGAATATGCTTCACTTCAAAAAATCTAGATCCCTCAGAACCACAAGGGTGGGAGACTTAAACCTTGACACGGTTATAAATAGAACGTGCTGGAGGGACAGATTCATCACCCAGAGACTCCCTATGCTGTGGAACAAAATCCCGGTACATGTGAGGCAGAGCACCTCGCTGGCCTTGTTCAAGAGGAATCTTGACCAATGGATGGGAGATCGCAGATATACCCCAGGGATTACTTCAGTGTCACTGCTTGACAGAGGCACAGAAAAATGATAGGCATAGTTTTTATTCAAACTAAAGGGGTGGCGAAAGCCACATAACTATGGGCTAGGCTTATAAATGCCCTTGGGCAGATAGCCTAGTATGAACCTATGAACCTATGAACCTATGAACCTGAGTGTGTGTGTGATTTAAGAGATTCTGGCACCTCACAGGCAGATAACCATAACTTTCTCCTTATCCAGCCTGGTGAGGAGGACATCTGTGTGTCTCACTATGAATCACCTATGACCAGGACATTAGGTTTTGAGGTGTTTTGCCTTAGCGGCCTATTTGTTGAGACACTTGCAAGTGTATTGCTATTTGTAGTGGGGTCTGTTCATGTTCCAGTATGTGTGATTTGTTCATACTTGGGAGGTCTCTGGTCTTTTGGAAGGCTCTTAGTGAGTACCTCCTTGTATGAGGGTTTATGCAAGACTTTACCTTGTCTTGTGAGAGAGGAAAGGTGTGTGTGCTGACAACCTTTTAAACTCTCACAGTGATGTATTTATTTAAGTTTGTTGATCAGTGTCCTACTCCAGTAAACAATGACCAATATAATGCATAATATAAATGGTCTGTCTTTCTTGGGAGGACAGAGTAAATTCGTCCTCTGTAACAGGATTTTAATATTACCAGAACCATGTATACCTTTACAGATATTTTTAAAATAGTTTCCAAATCCATTTAAACCTTAATTCTAAAGGTTGGCCTGTCACAAATGAAAAGGCACCCGGATTACAAACATGTAGCTCACACTGATAATTGTTTTCTAATAGCCACTTTTTTCTGTCAAAAGCACATTTAATTTACTATAAAGGAAAACAAGAAAAGCTCAGATTATGCCTCGGCTGTGTTGTTGTGCACTACAAATGAATACACTATTAGAAAGAGGAGTTCATTGCAAAGGGCAAAATCTGCTGCAAAGCATTACAAACTGACATGACTGGCATCCCACTCATCCCAAATGTGTAGATAAAATTCCAGGAAACTTTCAAATTGTGGTTAAGACATGAATTGTTACAGGGAGTTAGAAACAGCAGAGAGTGACTGTTAACTCATCTAGGAAAACAAAGAGGTTTTATTTTAGAATCTCTTTGGCCCTTTTCCTGGATGTCCAGTTCTGTAGCTGTCTGTTTTGCACTAGACTCAAAGAAATGAATATTGTATGCAGGATGTCCAGTGACAAAGCACATCATTACATCAGAACTTAGTACAATTCTACAAAATATACCCACATACAGTTACACTGACAGAATAATCGAGATAAAGGCAGACACTTCAAGTTTATTCAGGGAAACTGGACAAAGTAATTTTTTTTCACATGCTTCAGCAATAACTGTCACAACAAAAACAGTAATAGAGGTATGAATCAGACCACAGTCAAATGACAACTACTCTATATCAATGATTCACAAGCAGTTGAAACTCTCAATCCTAACCCAAATACTGGGTATTTAATATATGCAAAACCAGGTAGCACAATTTTCTGTCTTTGCCTTTCTGCGACCGTTATCAGTAATATAAGCAAAACCATATAAAATCAGTCAATTACACCTATCAAATTATATGATTTTGTTTTCTATCAGATTACATGCAGATATCAAGCAGCGAGTCACGTTAAGACCAACAATTTGCATCATATCATTTGTTCATTTATATTAAAAATATGCATATTGTGCAAGAACAGAAACAAGTGCATTAAATACGCTAGGCACTGCATAAATTGGTACGAAGTTATGTGATGCTGAAACTATAGGAAGCAAGAACTATATAAATAAAAACTTCCAATATTACGTTGGAAATATGTACATGTATATTGCTGCAAAATACTGAACTATGAGAGATGCAAGAAATACTAAAGGGAAGGCAGCAATGTACAAAAATTTGTCTTTTGAAATGAACTGGTTCAAATGTTACGTAACTGAACTACCTAAAAACTGCCATTTACTTGCAGTTAAAAGTAGGTCTTAAAAGTCAGATCTTACTTATGTAACATTTCATGATGGTCATCACTGCAGCCGTTTTTGATGCGACTAAGCCGCCAGAGAGAGGGCTTTTTGCCCATTAGTTTCCTTATGTCCAACACATTTCCTTGATCACCTGAAAGCAATGAGGTTGAGATTCACAACATTGTTACAGGCATCACACTCATATTTCTCAATATCTTACCTCAATAAATCTGAACAATACCTAAAATAATGGTGAGACAAAGGCCCAAAAACAAGGACAGATTTTTAAATATTGCTCTTATGAATACAGAAACTTGTTACAATAACTGAATTGTGTTAGAGTGTATTTTATGAAGATGTAAAGTCTGAAACCAAGATGTATGCCATTACTTAACGACTTCATTCCTCGGTTGTTGTGTCTTTCGGCTTTTCCCGGTTAGGGGTCGCCACAGCGGAACTCCGCTCCGCTAATGATTGGTAGTTGATTTTTACGTGCCGAGTTACCAGCCCTGACGCACAACCTTCAACTAAGGTATGCCCATTCACGCATGTCTCCACGCAGAAGATGCTCTGAGAATCGAACCGGGCAGCATCTGACGACTTCATTCCTCGGTGATTTGCCAAAAAACACAATTTTTTTTTAAGGATCAGACCAAAAATATGAGGCAAAAATCTGGACAGTTAAGAAGTAAGATCATACACATATGGTCCAGCAGTTGGTGCAGAGCTTAAGGTTGCAAACTTTAGCTCCTGTGGGACAGGGTTTTAATTCCTTCAACCCTCATTTGCCTCTTGTGTAACCTTGAGCAAATCACTTAATCAAACATTGCTCCCTAGTCACCCATGAAAAGAGACTATGTCCAGTAGACCAAACTTGTTAACAAATATGATTACTATTATTATTATTATGGCAAGGAATAAAAACAAGGCATGCTACTCCAGAGACACATTTTATAAAGACCAAAATGTCAGTTTTATCCTGTTTATTCACATGCCATCTAAGCACTCATTGGAACATTCAGAAAATTATACATACAGTGTGGACAAATTTTCCAGGTTCTGAAGTTACCTGTTAGACTGGCACAAGACCAGATTTACTGAATTTTTTCATTCTCATAGTCATGTATTTATCTTAGTTTGTTTACTGGGATAGGGCACTGGTCAGCAATGACCAATATAATGCAGAATATAAATGTTCGGTCTTTCTTGGAAAGGCTTCATGTTGCCTATAGTGCTTCAGATTTGGTTTGTCCTGATGTAATAGGATTTTAACATTAATAAATCCATAATTGCATTTATGGATATTTTTTGAAGTAATTTATTTCTAAATACATGTAAACCTCATTATAAACATATTCTTGTCACAGCTGAAAAGGAATCCACGTTACAGTTATTTGGTTCACACTGCTAATTGTTTTTTTTTTTTTTGTTTTTTTTACTCAAAACCACATTTAATTTCCTACAAAGAAGGAAATCAAGAAGAAAAACTCAGATCAGTTGTGTTGCCCTCCACTCATTATAAATTACTGCAGTATTAGCAAGAGGAGTTTGTTGCAAGCAAAGGGCAGAAACTGCTGCAAAGCAATACAAACTGACATTTCTGTGGTTCTTCTCTGTTGTCCAGTTCTAAAGCCATCTGTGTTTGTCACACTACTCAATGTAATTAATATTGTATGCAGGATGTCCAGAGACAAGAGCAAATTGCTACAAAATACACCCACATACAATCACATGGACAGAGGATGCACTGGACAGAGGCAATCACTTCAGTAATATTCATGAAAACTGTAAAGAAAGCAATGCTTTTTCCATTTTTTTGCAAACTTTACATTCATGCTTCAACTATATCACAACATCAATAATAAAGGTAGTATTCAGAGCAGAAACAAATGACATCAACCTTATGTAGTGATTTACAAATGAGCTTCTCGATCCTAACTCAAATAGAGTATTTAAAATATGCAAAATCAGTGATAAACCAGTATCTCTCAATCACTATCTCTATAGACATATAATCATATACATGCATGTATATATATACACACACACATTATATTTCAGTAAATTGCCAATGCACTACATCAGCTTTCATTAAATCGGCCACCAACAGTCAAAAATCACATGTCAAAGGAAAAAGAAAAATGTTTTATACAGGGGGACAAGCCCCTCTGCACCCGCTATGTGGGGAGTTGCACCTCACATCCCATTTATTATATATACAAAATCCAAGATTACCCAACAGTGGGGGGAAAAATCCCACTCCACATTGTTTACTGATCCCCCCGAAAGGGAATGCCATCATCCTGTGATGAACTGGAATTTCGACATAAAGAGACTGCTAACAAAACATGTTATATAGTGCATGTGCAACAAAACACACTGAGCCAGTGTATGTACATGTATGTGTATATTTAATATAGTGTGTGTGTGTGTGTGTGTGTGTGTGTGTGTGTGTGTGTGTGTGTGTGTGTGTGTGTGTGTCCATCCAGAGATCATCTGGTATAATTTACTAAGCATGTACAACAAAGTTATATAAACATGTTATAAGATTACACTTAAGCACAGGCACACAACAACAATATGTCACAACATGTAGCAGCACTACTTTCTATTAGTTTTTATAGATTGGGGTAATTGCCCCATTAACTTCCTACCTCCCTTGGATACTATTGCAAACAGTTTGCTTGTTTACATGGTATTAGCTTGTTAGTAACCACTACGTATAGACAATCCATGCCCAATAAAACTAGCTGATATTTTACATCTAGGTGTTTTGTACTTCACTAGGTGTTTCCGCAGCTGGACAGACTACTATACAGTTGTAGAGCATATTGTTTCACTTCCTTACAGCCCACTACATAATGCATGATGCAATGCATAAATGCTGAATCAAATTAAAATAGTTAAAAACTAACACCACAGAATTTTCTATCCGTTAACACCCGAGGCAGAATGTACCTTTGCAAAAGGTATTCTCCTTCCAACACTAAAATATGGCCTCCCACCCACTTAAGACTGCCAAATACACAGACTACTATAAAATACCAAATTCCACTAAAAGTCTGTAAATTTATGAGTACACACTGCTTCAAAAGCTCCGCCTTCCACACTAAAACAAAAGTTTTGCCTATCATGCAGCATGCTAAAAGTCATATCAACTCCCATCTTACTAACACGTACAAAATCATTAACTTTAATCACTGTCCCCAACTACATTCCTTCCTCATAACTTTCACCCGATACCTTCCATCATCAGTTACTGACCTCTCTAATCTTCTCAGCAGAGGATTAATATAGCAATAACCCACGCATGGGTGTGGGTAATGCTGGATTTACCCACGGTTGGCGTGGTTTGGTCCCGAGGGTGAAGCCCGAGGGACCAAACAGACAACCGTGGGTAAATCCAGCATTACCCACACCCAGAAGTGGGTTATTGCTATTATACAATGACATTATTTAAGAAAAGAAATAATTACTTTTCTTAAATAATGGCATTGTATAATGCCTCTTTGCTGCCCTTCCGCAGCTGTCTGGTGTTCCGCGGCGGTTCTGATGTACTGCGCATGCCTACGCAGTACATCAGAGCTGTGGCAAAAGCAACGGAGAACGCAAGATCTCCGTTGCTTTTCTATCGCTATGTTAAGGGGGTTTAACATGGCGAGACAACTTTAAAATAAGCAACGGACATCTCCATTGCTTATTTTAAAGCTGTCTATATGTTAAACTCATTTAACATAGCGAGACAGGTTTAAAAGCAACTGAGATCGCAAGATCTCCTTTGCTTTACACACTGTGTCGCTATGTTAAAGGAGTTTAACATAGCGAGACAGCTTTAAAAAAAGCAACGGAGATCTCCGTTGCTTTTTTTAAACCTGTGTCGCTATGTTAAACTCTTTTAACATAGCGAGACAGTGTTTTATACTAACGGAAAAAGTCCGGGCGACCGGACCTTTTTCCGTTAGTATATTGAGGGATTTACAACGGGCACGCTGGTTGGGCTGGCCAATCAGCGTGCACGTTTTAGAGGAGGCATTGTATAATTAGAAAGTTTAATTAAGTAAGGAGCCTCACATCCAAGTTGGTGTTTAAGTTGTGCCTGATGTGATGTACACTGTCTTACTCTAGGGACTTAAAACTATGAGAACATCTAGCCCCTACTAACTTTTCTCCCAAGCCTTTTTTTTTTTTTTTAAATCATTCCCATGCATCTTTCAGAACAAAATAATTACTCTATAGAACCCAATAAAAGTGTGAACTCCACCTTCCTGGCCAGAAAAGACATGTTGTTTATACAGAACTTTGTGCCATTTTTGTTTTAAATCTTCACAGTGTTGTGACCATACTGTTGGAGAGTATTATTTCGACTACATTATATGCATGTCTGTTTCATTGCAAGACTGCAGCTGAAAATGGACCCTGTCTGTATGCATTAAATCAATAATCCTAAAATCATCATCTAAACAAATTCTGGAGATTTTAAAAGTGGGGAAATCTGCCCTGCACCACATCAGTGATTCTGACTTATTCTCTTTCTCAGCCTATACAGCATTAAAGAAATAGTAATACTTGATTTCACTAGAAAAGCAACTACTCCTAGTTTTCCAAGGTTGCATGACCTCCCAATCAAAATATATTATTAGTAAGTTTATGGAAAAGGATGCAAGTAAGGCGTTACCTCCCTGGAAAATGATATGTTCTGGTATACTGCATAATTTGTGGCATCATATTTTGGGATTAAGTGCCTCTTGAGATGTACAGTTTAGGACAGTGTGTTTCAATTTAATAGGGTGTGGTACAGTAAAGACAGTCCAACAAAAGATAAAGCATACTGAAGAAGAGCCAAAATAAACAGCATCACATCCAAGCTGGTGTTTGAGTTGTGCCTGATGCAACGTACACAGTCTTACTCTGCTGAAACATGGCAAGTATTGCCTCGGATATACAACTGTGTGATTTATCATCACTTTATCTTCGTTACACATGTTAGACATAAAAATTCTTTACATCAGGCAATGCCCAGATCCACAGTTCAGATAAGCAGAAAGACAGATAATAGAACCTTCTGCCTAATGGCATAAACTGGTCAAGGTTTCCATCTTGTTTGCTCATTTTATATTGATAAGAGGATAAACTGCATTTTCTGCTTGACTTGCACTCAAATTATTCACAGACCCATTATGCAATATCTGCATCACTGATTTCTTATATTCTGTTGCAATTTTTGTTCTCAGAGTCTTCAGAAAGGTCATTTTAGAGTTTTAGCACCATCTTGGTGAAAAAATACTTCCTCACAATATACCAGGGGTATCTAGCTGTAATATATGCCTTTTCATGCTCACACATTTCTTCTTCTCAAACATACTATTTTAGACTCTACTGGTGTGGATGAGGTACTTTAATGTTTTATCATAACATATGAGAAAGGCTAGTGGCCTTTGGAGTTCCTCCAAAGACTGCAATTATTTCCTACAGCCATCTTCACTGACAGAGAGGTGTAAAGCCATAAC